>NC_074687.1:31960027-32161530 GCF_029448725.1 Salvelinus fontinalis | reverse complement strand
GACAGTTGGGCATCGTAAAAGTTCACTAACTGCAGTGTTAACGATACATCTCTAGTCAAATTATATATGAACCACATGCAATACACCATTTCTCTCAATTGTTTTTAACAAATAAAAAGCCTACGTGAATACATTCTATCTATCTGCAGCCATTCAATTATACAAACCACCTATGGACCATTTCACTCAATTGTTAATTCACCCTTTTAATATAAAAGCCACGTGAGTCAATAAAGCCATGATATCTATAGCAGTGAACTTATACAGTATGAACCATCAAAAATGTGCTATTTGTCTAAGCCATTCATTCATTCATTTGTTAATAAGATATTAATTGTAAATAAATCCTATGTATTCTTGTCGTTGTGCAGATATTGCATTGAACTTCCGGACGACCTTTGTGAGCACGTCGGGCCAGGTGGTGTACGATGCCCGCTCCATATGTGTGCACTACGTCACCACCTGGCTGTTTGTTGACCTCATCGCTGCCTTGCCCTTTGACCTGCTCTATGCCTTTAACGTCAGCGTGGTGAGTGGGTGTCAGGGTGTGTGTGGGACTGTGGATATTGAAAAGTAATAGATTGTATGTATGTATGTATGTATGTATGGGCCAGTCAGTTCCGTAGAGAACTATAACCAAGTAGCTCTGCGGGATACAGCTGCAGGAGAACAGACACCTATGATGTCACTTTTCATCAAACAATCTTTTCCACAGAGATCCAACAGTACTTTACCTTCAGAACCGAGATATGTGTGCCTGTATCTATGTGTTTCTAATGTACTTTACCTTCAGAACCGAAATATGTGTGCCTGTATCTATGTGTTTCTACAGTACTTTACCTTCAGAACCGAGATATGTGTGCCTGTATCTATGTGTTTCTACAGTACTTTACCTTCAGAACCGAGATATGTGTGCCTGTATCTATGTGTTTCTACAGTACTTTACCTTCAGAACCGAGATATGTGTGCCTGTATCTATGTGTTTCTACAGTACTTTACCTTCAGAACTGAGATATGTGTGCCTGTATCTATGTGTTTCTACAGTACTTTGGGGTCCACCTGCTGAAGACAGTGCGGTTGCTGCGTCTGCTGAGGCTGCTACAGAAGCTGGAGCGTTACTCCCAGTACAGTGCTGTAGTCCTCACCCTGCTCATGTCCATGTTCGCCCTGCTGGCCCACTGGATGGCCTGCATCTGGTACTTCATCGGACGCAGAGAGATCGAAAACAGCCCCAACTCCTGGGACATCGGTCAGTACACCTGGATGTCTGCGTTGCACATTGAGATTGTCATCTGTTTTGTCAAGGGAGCCTTAGCCAAGATGCAGCATCACATGCATCCAGTAATATAATATATCTAATGATATGATATTAATTAATAAAATAACATACATGGGTCCTACTAGACCTTCTGTACAATGACTCTAATCATGATGTAATTCAATTCAGGACTTCTAACGCGTTTGGCTGTTGCAAAAGGATGTGTCTAATCATTTTAGCCTAAGATTTGATCAAGAAACAGCAGTTATGCTGTCATGGAGGATGAGTCTCCCTTATAATATTCATGATAAATACAATAGATGATTTTAATAAGGCGAAACCTCGTTGATATTCTACATGCATCACTAAATGGAAAACTGCATCTTAAAATCCTCTTGGTAGGCAGAAAAAGACACACGGCTTGAATGACGAAAACACACCCACGCATGCACGCACACACACACACACAAATACAAACACACTCTGTCTTAGTCAGAGAGTGAACTGTAATCTGTTTTGACTTTATGAACTGTAGCAGATATGGCAGTGGGCGACTGGCCAGGTCCAGACCATGTCCTCTCTGCCAGCTCTACTGCCTTAGGGGCCCCAGGAAAATGATTTTGGTTCCAACCCCTGCCTGAGACACAGTAACTGACTGATCAATACACCTTAGTGGTCAGACACTTTATGGAGCCGCCACTGGAATAAAGAGCATCATTAACATTAGTCATTGTGGACCTGTCTGGACCTGTCCATAGTCTGACCCACAGCCTAATATTACATGGCTCAGAAGTCGATATTTATAGTGTCTCAGAGTAGGAGTGCTGACCTAGGTTCAGTTTTTCATTTTAGATCATGATGAATAAGATGAGGGATCTGATCCTAGAGCAGCACCCTTACTCTGAGACACTGATCCCCAGAAAGGATACTGACAGTATCTTTATGTCCTGGACCAGTACCAAAGCACAAATATACAGTGCATTCGGAAAGTATTCAGACCCCTTGACTTTTACACATTTTGTTACGTTACAGCCTTATTCTAAAATGTATTCCATAGTTTTTTTCCCTCATCAATCTACACACAATAACCCATAATGGCACAGAAAAAACAGGATTAGACTTTTTTATTTATTATTGTAATTTTTTTATATCACATTTACATGAGTATTCAGACCCTTTACTCAGCACTTTGTTGAAGTATCGTTGGCAGCGATTACTGCCTTGAGTCTTCTTGGGTATGATGTTACAAGCTTGGCACACCTGTATTTGGGGAGTTTCTCCCATTCTTCTCTGCAGATCCTCTCAAGCTCTGTCAGGTTGAATGGGGAGCGTTGCTGCACAGCTATTTTCAGGTCTCTCCAGAGATGTTAGATGGGGTTCAAGTCCGGGCTCTGGCTGGGCCACTCAAGGACATTCAGGGACTTGTCCTGAAGCCATTCATGCGTTGTCTTGGCTGTTTACTTAGGGTCATTGTCCTGTTGGAAGGTGAACCTTTGCCCCAGTCTGAGGTCCTGAGCGCTCTGGAGCAGGTTTTCATAAAGGATCTCTCTGTACATTGCTCTGTTCATCTTTGCCTCGATCCTGACTATTCTCTCAGTCCTTGCCACTGAAAAACATCCCCACAGCATGATGCTGCCACCACCATGCATCACCGTAGGGAGGGTGCCAGGTTTCCTCCAGATGTGACGCTTGGCATTCAGGCCAATCTTGGTTTTATCAGACCAGAGAATCTTGTTTCTCATGGTCTGAGAATCTTTATTTTGGCAAACTCCAAGCGGGCTGTCATGTGCCTTTTGCTTCCGTCTGGCCAGTCTACCATAAAGGCCTGATTGGTGGAGTTCTACAGAGATGGTTGTCCTTCTGGAAGGTTCTCCCATCTCCACAGAGGAACTCTAGAGCTCTGTCCGAGTGACCATTGGGTTCTTGGTCACCTCCCTCACGTCCTTCTCCCCCGATTGCTCAGTTTGGCCGGGTGGCCAGCTCTAGGAAGAGTCTTGGTGGTTCCAAACTTCTTCCATTTAAGAATGATGAAGGCCACTGTGTTCTTGGGGACCTTCAATGCTGCAGAAATGTTTTGGTACGCTTCTCCAGATCTGTGTCTCAACTTAATCCTGTCTCGGAGCTCTACGGACAATTCCTTCAACCTCATGGCTTGGTTTTTGCTCTGACATGCACTGTCTACTGTGGGACATTATATAGACAGGTGGGTCCCATTACAAATCATGTCCAATCAATTGCATTTACCACAGGTGGACTCCAATCAAGTTGTAGAAACATCTCAAGGATGATCAATAGAAACAGGATGCACCTGACCTCAATTTTGAATCTCATAACAAAGGGTCTGAATACACATGTAAATAAGGTATTTCTGTTCTTTACTTTTAATACATTTGCAAACATTTCTAGAAACCTGTTTTTGCTTTGTCATTATGCTGTATTGTGTGTAGATTGCAGATCTTGTTTTCTTCATTTAATCAGTTTTAGAATAAGGCTGTAACGTAACAAAATGTGGAGAAAGTCAATGGGTCTGAATACTTTCCGAATGCACTGTACCCCAGGGTGTTCCAGCCAGGCCTGCTGCATATCTTTAGCCCAGCCCCAGGACTCAAGCACCATGAACCCAACTTTTTCAGAGACTGTCATTGGTTTTACAGGCATTTCTTGGTTGCTCGTGCTTATTCAAGGCTTTAAATGGTGGGTCAGTTTGTATTCTGAAGTTTAGGATTTGATTTTGAGGGTACCCACAGCCATTCCTGACCGGTTGCAATTTTCTGTAAAGTGATTGAGCCTGTACTATTCAAAGCTTGATTGGCGGGTAAGTTGGTAAGTTTTGGGAGTTGATTTTGGTGGTAGCCATAGCCATTCTGGAGCTGTAAGATTTAGTTGGTTTAGAATGAGGGATAGGGGTGCCCTTCAAATGCTAATGTGAGGTCAGACTGATATTTAATTAATTAGGATGATTACAGTTGATTGGGTAGGCAGAGGTTTGGCTTGTCCCAGCTCAGTATAAAAGCGAGTTGGACCAGTTTTTATACTGTAGTGATATGAGATTGATACATTTTTTTGAGACAAAAATATTTCTTTAAGTGGGAGACTGTCAAACATGAATTGTCTTTCAAGAGCCTTACATAGCCATCAGCATTGCCAAACCATTCCATGACAGCACCAAATGTAATAGCATATTTTCAATTTCCTATACAGACACACAGAAACCCTCACATCTTATAAGCCTGTTTTCTTTCATCTGTTATTATTATAGATCAGCAGTATTTATAGACCGGCTCTAGTAACATGACAAACACATCAACAGCAGCAGTAGCTCACAACAACAACAGCAACAACAACAACGGCAACAAAGACATATCAACCGATATACCACAGGCGTTCGTTTGTGTGTTTGTGTGTGTCTGCAGGTACTGTAGGGTTGTACTGTGAACGGCTGCAGAAACTTTTGTCTGCATACATATCAATAATTCAAGTCCATGGGAGCAGCTCTTAGTCAGGGCTGATGCTCAGTTCTCTGCTCCGTGCATACACCCTTCTCCTCGATGCAACCACAGTGCACAATACTGTCTGATACTCAGTTCCCTGCTCCCTTGCTGCTCCCTCCATCCCTCCTTACCGTACCCTTCTCCATACAGGCACCCTGCTCCTCCATGCTAGCATATCCACAATATATCTCTCTGCACCCTTCTCCTCTCCGCATCCACAGCCACAATACTGCCTGACAAATGATTTTCAGCTCCCTGCACCCTACCCTTCCTTACAAATGGCCAGCTATCCAGCAGACTACTGCAGAGCCCTGTACTGGAGTGTCCACTGAGCTAGGCAATACACCGGCAATAGAGAGCAGAAGAGAGACGGGGAGAAGGAGGGGGCGGTAGAAGAAAGGGCTAGAGCGAGGCTGCCACATCAATTATAGTATTCTAGAGTTGTATAATGGAAACGGGAAGAGCTGGAAGGTAAACATTGTTGTGTTGAATATGTGTTTGAAATCCATGTGAGTGTGTGAGAGACCTTGGATCCTCACAATGTCTAAGAGGACAAAAAGAGCAATTACTAAGCAGATGAATGCAGCATCAAATGAGTCCTTGACTAGGGTATGACTTTGTCCCAAATGTCACCCTATTCCCTATATATTGCACTACTTTTGACCAGAGACATATGGGCCCTGGTCAAAAGTAGTGCACTATATAGGGAATATGGCACCATTTGGGACGCAGCCTATATTGCAGACAGAGTATCTAGGGAGGGAGGGAGGGAGGGAGGGAGGGAGGGAGGGAGTCTCTGGCGAGAACTTGACTAAAGGCTGATGTTAGAATCTTGAAAGGCACATTTTATTTAGTTCTCGGGGACACTAGATAGCGTTCAGGCAGTTTATTCAAATGGAATATATGGGACTCAGTGTGATGTGTATGCACACGTGTGTGTGGTTTCTAACTTTGTCTCTGTCAGCACCTCATCTAGAATTCTCCTTTCTCTCCACCTGTCCTTTCACTCTTTCACATCCCCCTTGTTCTCTCTCTACCTGTTGTTTTGGATGCTGTGAAGACTGAACTCTCAGAGACGTTGTTATTTTTTGAGTGTCACGTCAAAGATTCACAACTTCAGTAGAACAGTCTGTGCATTCTCCTCCTACGTCTATCAAAGACGTGGGCTGGGTGACTGACAGGCTGACAGAGCTAGAGTGGAGTGCAGAATAACAGTATGTAACCTCCTGGGATACACCTGCAGATAGAACACAAATCAATCAAGCTTTGGTTCTGATACAGTTTCTTAGAGAGAGGAGAGTAAGCCTGCTAGCAGCCTTATATAGAGGTCTGGCCTGGAGTTCAGCACCATGGACAGCATCATGTCAGAGCAAAGGAGGACAGATACTGTATGTTAAATGGACAAAGGCAGGGAGACTGCAGGAGGCAGTTGAGAGAGAGAGGGTATGTTCAGAACCTTGGACAAGGTAAGCGAAGAGGAGTTGTCAGAGAGTTAGTTCAGGACCACGGACAGCAAAGTATTTGTATCTGGCTGTGCATGGACAGAAAAGCTGACTGAGAAAGTCCTGCCAAATTCTTACATAATTTGTTATGTTCGCACAGCCATATAAGCAATCCTATTCAAAAGACCCACCCCAGTGCGCACTGCGGGTGCACAAACACATTGATAAACAAATGTATTCACACACATACCGCTGCATACTGACACATACTCACACACACCTAACCAGCACGTACACACACTACACACATGCTGGCACATAAATCAGAAAGATTATACTCAACATGTCCTAGAAATGCTAGCTTGCATAATGACAAGCTAATTAGGCAACAACTGAGGTGTAACATTCCTAATGATATTGGTTTATTCAGTTCACTGAGACTACCCAGAGACATTCATTAGTGGGCCTTGTTTATACACTGGGTCAGCTTCAGTGTGTGTGTATGTGTGTGTGTGCGCGTGTGTGTGTGTGTGCGTGCGTGCGCGCGTGCGTGCGTGCGCACTGTGTACATTGGGCAGCCCAGTTCAACTACAAGGTTAAAGCTACAGCTTCTTCTCCCATGAGTGTGTTTATGTGGATTGCTGACAGGCTGTCCACAATGTGTTATTCAGCTAGGTATCTGTATGTAACTTTCTCTCCTTCTCTCCTTCTCTCTCTCCCCCTCTATCTCTCCCTCCCTCCTTCTCCTTCTCCCTCTCTTTGTCTCCCTCTCCCACTTCCCTCCCCCTCACCCCTGTCTCAGGTTGGCTACACGAGTTGGGAAAGCGTCTGGGCACCCCTTACTTCCTGTCTCCCCTTGCTACTTTGGCTCCTGGTTTGCTGCACCCCGCCATTGTCAACGCCTTCCCGGCCAACAGTAGCCAATGGAACGTGTCCGGGTTGGAGCTGGCAGGGCAGGACTCGTGGAACTCCAGCCAGTGGAACGTCACAGGGACTGGGGCAGGGGCCTTGGCTGGTGGGGCGGGGGTCGGTGTGGGACAGGGTGGAGGGATGCTGGGTGGGGGTCCATCAGTGAGGAGCTCCTACGTGACGTCGCTGTACTTCGCTCTCAGCAGTCTGACCAGCGTGGGCTTCGGAAACGTCTCAGCCAACACTGACTCTGAGAAGATCTTCTCCATCTGCACCATGCTCATAGGAGGTGAGTCCCTGGAGATACAACAGGGACGTTATTGGTTGGTGAGAACGTCAGGTCTCAGTGGTGTCAGGGGATAGGAAACCACCTTCTAATGATGTTTGCCTCCTCTGCTGTCGCTCTCTGGTGTATACTGTTGTATACTGTGTATACTGGTGTAAATATACACTAGATATACAAAAGTATGTGGACACCCCTTCAAATTAGTGGATTTGGCTATTTCAGCCACACCCGGTGCTGACACGTGTATAAAATCGAGCACACCTCCATGCAATCTCCATAGACAAACATTTATAGTAGAAAGGCCTTACTGAAGAGCTCAGTGACTTTCAACGTGGCACCGTCATAGGATGCCACTGTCACGAGTTACTAGGTGTGGAAGGTAGGAGTCAGGCGCAGAGAGCAGAGGGTTCAATAATAGACGATTTATTCTCTCCGTCAAAAAAACAGTTACACCAAACACAGGGCGCAGCAACACTGACCCGCCCAAACACACAGGGCAAAACGATCCGGAGAGAAAATACATCCAACACCGACAGTGAACACAAAATAATCCCGCACAAACCCCAGCGAGCCTAACAGGCTTACATAGACCAGAAATCAAGAAACACAAAAGAAACAGGTGCAACTAATAAGACTAAACCAACAGACAAGGGAAAAAGGGATCGGTGGCGGCTAGTAGGCCGGTGACGACGACCGCCGAGCGCCGCCCGAACAGGCAGGGGAGCCACCCTCGGCGGGAGTCGTGACAGCCACCTTTCCAACAAGTCAGTTCGTCAAATTTCTGCCCTGCTAGAGCTGCCCTGGTCAACTGTAAGTGCTGTTATTGTGAAGTGGAAATGTCTAGGAGCAACAACGACTCAGCCGCGAAGTGGTAGACAAGCTCACAGAATGGGACTGCGGAGTGTTGAAGTGCGTAGCGCGTAATGATCATCTGTCCCCGGTTGCAACACTCACTACCAAGTTCTGAACTGCCTCTGGAAGCAATGTCTGCACAATAACTGTTAGTAGGGAGCTTCATGAAATGGATTTCCATGGCCGAGCATCCGCACAAAAGCCTGAGATCACCATGCGCAATGCCAAGCGTCGGCTGGAATGTTTTAAAGCTCGCCGCCATTGGACTCTGGAGTGATGAATCACGCTTCACCATCTGGCAGTCAACGGAAGAATCTGGGTTTGGCGGATGCCAGGAGAACTACCTATGCATTCGGGCTACCTGCCCGAATGCATAGTGCCAACTGTAAAGTTTGGTGGAGGATAAATAATGGTCTGTGGCTGTTTTTCATGGTTGGGGTTAGGCTCTTTGTTCCAGTGAAGGGAAATCTTGACGCTACCGCATACAATGACATTCTAGACAATTCTGTGCTTCCACCTTTTTGGCAACAGTTTGGGGGAGACCCTTTCCTTTTTCAGGATAACAATGCCCCCATGCACAAAGCGAGATTCATACAGAAATGGTTTGTCGAGATTGGTGTGAAAGAACTTGACTGGCCTGCACAGAGCCCTGACCTCAACTCCATCGAACACCTTTTGGATGAATTGGAACGCCGACTGCGAGCCAGGCCTAATCGCCCAACATCAGTGCCCGACCTCACTAATGCTCTTGTGGCTGAATGGAAGCAAGTCCCCGCAGCAATGTTCCGACATCTCGTGGAAAGCCTTCCCAGAAGAGTGGAGGCTGTTATATCATCAAAGGGGGGACCAACTACATATTAATGCCATTGTTTTGGAATGAGATGTTCATTGAGCAGGTGTCCACATACCTTTGATCATGTAGTGTACCAGAGATTCTAACGATATCATCAGAAGTGGCTCTTCAATAATGGCAATGGCAAACTGTTAATGAGTAATTATGACACAAGTGAGAGGTATAAAACAGACACCCCTCTATCCCTCTATCCCTTTCTCCCTCCCTATCCCCCTCCCTAATCCCTTTCTCACTCCCTCTTTACTTCCTTCCCTCCCCCTCCCCCTCTCCCTCCCTCGAGATGAGCAGTATATGCCAGGGCCAAGGGCGTGTGTGTGCCCTCCCAGAGAGCCTCTCCTCTCAGCCTCTCAGCTTGGAGTGGCCTAAATATTCACTTAACTCATTAACTGGTGCCGGGCCCCCACTGAGACATGAATATAAGGTAGCAGCAAGGATAGTGTTTGTCTTCTCCTCTGTTCAATTTTAATCTCGTCTTCTCTTGCCACTAGCGTCAAACACCCAGGTCTCCCAGCAGTAGGGCAGGTGTTCCTCTACAGTGCTTCAAGCTTCTGTTACGTCCGTCGTTGAATGAGTGAGACCAAAGCGCAGCGTGGAAAGTGTTCATGATAATTTAATAATGAAACACCAATGAAACACCGACAAAACAACAAAACAATATAAACGAACGTAAAATTCTGCAGGGCTCTCAGATACTGTGCAAAAACAACTTCCCGCAAACTAGGGTGGAAAAACAGGCTGCCTAAGTATGATTCCCAATCAGAGACAACGATAGACAGCTGCCTCAGATTGGGAACCATACCCGGCAAACAAAGAAATAGAAAACTAGAATGCCCACCCAAATCACACCCTGACCTAACCAAATAGAGAAATAAAAAGGCTCTCTAAGGTCAGGGCGTGACAGCTTCTCTCTATGTGCTCTATCAAGGAATCAGAGAATGCCCCCTCAGTAGCGAACCATGTCTATTGGACCTTCAGTGAGGGGAAAAAATCGTATTATGTCAAACTTCAACTAGAAAAATCAAGACAAATAACAGAAACATCATCAGTTAAAACACACAGCATTATATCTAGCTCTAATGCATATGCTGCTGCTACTGTCTATTATCTATCCTGTTGCATAGTCACTTTACCCCTACCTACAGTTGAAGTCGGAAGTTTACATACACTTAGGTTGGAGTCATTAAAACTCATTTTTCAACCACTCCACACATTTCTTGTTAACAAATTTTAGTTTTGGCAAGTCGGTTAGGACATCTACTTTGTGCATGACACAAGCCATTTTTCCAACAATTGTTTACAGACGGATTATTTCACTTATAATTCACTGTATCACAATTCCAGTGGGTCAGAAGTTTACATAAAAAATTGTAGACCTCCACAAGTCTGGGTCATTCTTGGGAGCAATTTCCAAACGCCTGAAGGTACCACGTTCATCTGTACAAACAATAGTACGCATAAGTATAAAAACCATGGGACCACTCAGCCGTAATACCGCTCAGGAAGGAGACACGTTCTGTCTCCTAGAGATGAACGTACTTTGGTGACAAAAGTGCAAATCAATCCCAGAACAACAGCAAGAACCTTGTGAAGATGCTGGAGGAAACAGGTACAAAAGTATCTATATCCACAGTAAAACGAGTCCTACACCAACCTGACTCTACGGGTCCGGAGTCGGAGTGGGAGCCGGAACCCGAACCCCCTGGGGAACCACTGGAAGAGGAGCCCAGCCTCCCCCTCCTCGATTTCGAGGGGCCAGTCGAGACCCCCATGGGGGCCAACTGAGGGTAAAATTCGGGATGGCCCAGTGGGAGGATCCGAATTTGAAAGCTGCCGCCGCCCAAGTGATTGCGGTGGATGGACAGCTACTTCCAGGGGTGAGTGACTGGCGATACAGGGGTGAGTGACTGACCCCCATTTCCAAATTAAGAATAACCTTTTGTATCAGGTGTCGCGCCAACAAGGGGAACTTCGAGAGGTATTGTTGCTGCCCCGACAGTACGTAGGATCCGTTCTTCAGCTGGCCCACACCCACCAGTTGGGGGCGCACCTGGGAATGGAGAAGACCTAGAAACGGATCGCCACCCGGTTCCACTGGCCGGGAATGAGGAGGGCCGTGGAAGGCTACTGTCGCAGCTGCCCGGAGTGTCAACTCACTGCCCCGAAAGCACACTTCCGAAACCCTCTGGTCCCCCTGCCAATAATCGAGGTGCCCTTTGAACGCATCGCCATGGACATAGTGGGACCCCTGGTAAAGACTGCACGAGGACACAGATACATCTTGGTAATAGTGGACTGTGCCACGCGGTATCCCGAGGCCATTCCCCTACGGGCGACGGTGTCCAAGGGAAACGACAGGGAGATGTTCCACCACTAGCCGGGTGGGCATCCCGAACGAGATCCTGACAGACCAAGGTACGGAGTTTATGTCCAGCCTCATGAAAGAGTTGTGTGCCCTCCTGCAGATCAAGCAGATCCGGACCTCTGTTTTTCACCCGCAGACGGATGGGCTCGTTGAGCGCTTTAATAAAATGCTCAAACAGATGCTGCGGAAGGTCATCGAGCAGGACGAGAACAACTGGGACCAGCTACTACCCCAGCTAATGTTCTCAATCCAAGAAGTAGCCCAATCCTCCACTGGGTTTTCCCCGTTCAAACTCCTCCATGGGAGGAGGCCACGCAGCCTACTGGACCTCGCCAAGGAGGTGTGGGAAGCCCAACCAACCCCCTTACGCAGCGTGGTAGAGTACGTGAAGACGATGCGGGAGCGGATGCCAGCCATATGGCCAGTCGTGAGGGAACATATGGAGAAGGCCCAACGCGCCCAAGCCCAGGTCTACAATCGGGGAGCACAGCCCTGAGAATTCCAGGTGGGAGACAGGGTGTTGGTCTTGATCCCCACGGCCGAAAGTACGTTCCTGGCAACATGGCATGGACCATACGAGGTGATCGAGAAGCTGGGACCTGTCAATTACCGCGTACGGCAACCAGGGAGACGGAAACCCCAACAGATTTACCACGTGAACCTATTGAAGAACTGGCACGAGAGGACAGCCTTGGCCGTGTTATGGCCGGGACCCAGGACGCCAACGGTACCAGTGGTGGTCCCGAGCAATGAGAACCTCGATCCGGCCCAGAAGCAAGAGCTCAGGGAGCTCGTCGATCGGTAAACGGCGGTCTTCTCCGAGAAGCCGGGCCACACGACCCTCATTGAACACCACATCCGTACCCGGCCCGGGGAAACGGTACGAAAGAGGCCATATAGGATTCCGGAGGCCCGAAGGGAGGCCGCGAAACAGGAAGTGGAGGCTATGGTCGTGGAAGAGTCCCACAGCGCATGGTGCAGCCCCATCGTTTTGGTGCCCAAACCGGACGGTAGCCTCCGCTTCTGTAACGATTTTTCCGGGGGGTGAACGACATCAGCTTGTTCGACTCATATCTCATGCCGAGGGTGGACGAGCTCATCGACCGATTGGGAAAGGCCCGGTACATCAGCACCCTTGACCTGACCAAAGGATATTGGTCAGGTCAAGAAAGAAGCCAGTGCTCCAAAACAGCCATAAAACAGCCAGACTACGGTTTGCAACTGCACATGGGGACAAAGATCGTAGTTTTTGGAGAAATGTCCTCTGGTCTGATGAAACAAAAATAGAACTGTTTGGCCATAATGACCATCGTTATGTTTGGAGGAAAAAGGGGGAGGCTTGCAAGTTGAAGAACACCATCCCGACCGTGAAGCATGGGGATGGCAGTATCATGTTCTGGGGGTGCTTTGCTGCAGGAGGGACTGGTGCACTTCACAAAATAGATGGCATCATGAGGGAGGAAAATTATGTGGATATATTGAAGCAACATCTCAAGACATCAGTCGGGAAGTTAAAGCTTGGTCGCAAATGGGTCTTCCAAATGGACAATGACCCCAAGCATACTTCCAAAGTTGTAGCAAAATGGTTTAAGGACAACAAAGTCAAGGCATTGGAGTGGCCATTAAAAGCTCTGGCCTCAATCCTATAGAAGATTTGTGGACAGAACTTAAAAAGCGTGTGCGAGCAAGGAGGCCTGCACACCCGACTCAGTTCCTGACTCAGTTCCTCTGTCAGGAGGAATGGGCCAAAATTCACCCAACTTATTGTGGGAAGCTTGTGGAAGGCTACCCGAAACATTTGACCCAAGTCAAACAATTTAAAGGCAATGCTACCAAATATGAATTGAGTGTATGTAAACTTCTGACCCACTAGGAATGTGATGAATGAAATAAAAACTGAAAAAAAATATTCTCTCTACTATTATTCTAACAAGTCACATTCTTAAAATAAAGTGGTGATCATAACTGACCTAAGACAGGGCATTTTTACTAGGATTTAATGTCAGGAATTGTGAAATCTGAGTTTAAATGTATTTGGCTTAGGTGCATGTAAACTCCCGACCTCAACTGTAGATAGTGCGTTTGGAAAGTATACAGACCCCTTGACGTTTTCCACATTTTGTTTGTTTATTCTAAAATGGATCAAATAATTATTTTTCCCCATCAATCTACACACAATACACCATAATGAAAAGTGAAAACAGTTTTTGCAGACATTAAAAATAAAAAACAGGAATACCTTAATTACATTAGTATTCAGACCCTTTGCTATGAGACTCGCAATTCAGCTCAGTTACGTCCTGTTTCCATTGATCATCCTTGAGATGTTTCTACAACTTGATTGGTGTCCACCTGTGGTAAATTGAATTGATTGGACATGATTTGGAAAGGCACACACCTGTCTATATAAAGGTCCACAGTTGAACGTGCATGTCAGAGAAAAAACCAAGCCATGAGGTCGAATTAATTGTCAGTGGGCATTGTTTCGAGGCACAGGTCTGGGGAAGGGTACCAAAAGAATTCTGCAGCATTGAAGGTCCCCAAGAACACAGTGGCCTACATCATTCTTAAATGGAAGAAACCTGCTCCAGAGCGCTCAGGACCTCAGACTGGGGCGAAGGTTCACCTTCCAACAGGACAATGACCCTAAGCACACAGCCAAGACAAAGCATGAGTGGCTTCGGGACAAGTCTCTGAATGTCCTTGAATGGCCCAGCCAGAGCCCGGACTTGAACCCATTTGATCATCTCTGGAGATACCTGAAAATAGCTGTGCAGCAACTCTCCCCATCTAACCTGACAGAGCTTGAGAGGATCTACAGAGAAGAATAGGAGAAACTCCCCAAGTACAGGTGTGCGAAGCTTGTAGCGTTGCACTCAAGAAGACTCGAGGCTGTAATCGCTGCCAAAGTTGCTTCAACAAAGTACTGAGTAAAGGGTCTGAATACTTATGTAAATGTGAAATTTACATTTAATGTTTTTAATACATACATTCTAAAAACAGATTTTGCTTTGTCATTATGGGGTATTGTGTGTAGATTGATGAGGTAAAAAAAAACATATATTTTAGAATAAGACTGAACTTAAACAAAATGTGGAAAAAGTCATGGGTTCTGAATACTTTCCGAATGCACTGTACATATGTACCTCCATTTCCTTGTACCCTTGCACCTCAACTCAGTACTGTTACCACATGTATTTTGCCAAGCTATCATTGCTCATTTTGTATTTATTCCTTGTGTTACCATTTTTTCCTATTATTATAATTTTTTATTATTCTTTATTTGCATGGGAAGAGCCCGTAAATAAGCATTTCACTGTCAGTCTACATCTGTTGTTTATGAAGCATGTGACAATTAAAATGTGATTTGAGTAGCAATGCTTTTTGATGACAAAATGAATTAATCATACAGGCCTGAGCCCCGCATTGGGCTGTCACGCACATGCCCTGCGTGGAGTAATGCGACGAGCAAATACAAAAACAACAGTTTAAACAACCTAAGGTAGCCTAACACCATCACTATCACTAATAGCCTAGCGATGAAAACAGTGACACATCAAAGGTGAAAGGCTCGTGGTGCTGAATGGAAAGCGACCGTAATCTGGAGAGGAGAGAACAGTTTTTGTAAATCACATAGACACGGCCAATAGAAAGAGAGCAGTCACACACAGCATAGCCTACTGTAAAAACAGCCCGTTCACAACAATCCAGTAGGCCCCTGCGATAATTACAAAAACACAACCATTAAGCATTTCCAAATTGAAATGTACAGCTATTACTTCCCATTGCAAATATATTTTATATGTTCAGCACACAAAGTAACCGGTGATGTAAAGTTTAAATGCAACAATGTTTCACACGTATTATTTTCAAAGAGATACCTAACAGCAAGCGGGTGCCACTGCCACTCACCAAATGATGATCATCTTAAACTTCACTTTTAAAGTTCATCTTGAAGGGCGATATTAAAGGCCCAATGCAGCCTTTAACATCTGGGTAAAAATGTTTTTATTAAAATGGTCAAAAATAATCCAAAATAGCATCTTAGCAAAGAGCAATTTCTCAAGCAATAATTTTTGTCTGGGAGTGGTCTGAGTGGGAAAGGGAAAATTGAAAACTAGCTAGTTTGGAACTTTTTTTCTTTGTTATTGGTCTATTAACTAATGAGGACGCCAGGCAGGCCAAAACTCCATCCCACCAAAACAGGCTGGCTGAATTTCAGGCAGTCTTTTCAAACAATTATTTCACTAAAACGGCATTGACATTATTTTCACAATTTCACAATACCAATTCAACTTCATAGTGTGGAAATATACACAACCATTCAAAAGTTTGGGGTCACTTAGAAATGTCCTTGTTTTTTAAAGAAAAGCACATTTTTCATCCATTAAAAAAACATCAAGTTGATTGAGAAATTAAGGTTTTCCATGCGAGAAATTGCCAAGAAACTGAAGATCTCGTACAACGCTGTGCACTACTCCCTTCACAGCACCGCCTCAAACTGGCTCTAACCAGAATAGAAAGAGGCGTGGGAGGCCCCGGTGCACAACTGAGCAAGAGGACAAGTTTATTAGAGTGTCTAGTTTGAAGTCGGAAGTTTGCATACACCTTAGCCAAATACATTTAAACTCAGTTTTTCATAATTCCTGACATTTAATCCTAGTAAAAATTCCCTGTTTTAGGTCAGTTAGGATCACCACTTTATTTTAAGAATGTGACATGTCAGAATAATAGTTGAGAGAATGATTTAGTTCAGCTTTTATTTCTTTCATCACATTTCCAGTGGGTCAGAAGTTTACATACACTCAATTCATATTTGGTAGCATTGCCTTTAAATTGTTTGACTTGGGTCAAATGTTTCGGGTAGCCTTCCACAAGCTTCCCACAATATGTTGGGTGAATTTTGGCTCATTCCTCCTGACAGAGCTGGTGTAACTGAGTCGGGTGTGCAGGCCTCCTTGCTCGCACATGCTTTTTCAGTGTTGCCGACAAATGTTCTATAGGATTGAGGTCAGGGCTTTGTGATGCCACTCCAATGCCTTGACTTTGTTGTCCTTGAGCCATTTTGCCACAACTTTGGAAGTATGCTTGGGGTCATTGTCCATTTGGAAGACCCATTTGTGACCAAGCTTTAACTTCCTGACTGATGTCTTGAGATGTTGCTTCAATATATCCACATAATTTTCCTCCCTCATGATGCGATCTATTTTGTGAAGTGCACCAGTCCCTCCTGCAGCAAAGCACCCCCACAACATGATGCTGCCACCCCTGTGCTTCACGGTTTGGATGGTGTTCTTCAGCTTGCAAGCCTCCCCCATTTTCCTCCGAACATAACAATGGTCATTATGGCCAAATAGTTATATTTTTGTTTCATCAGACCAGAGGACATTTCTCCAAAAAGTACGATCTTTGTCCCCATGTGCAGTTGCAAACCGTAGTACGGCTGTTTTATGGCTGTTTTGGAGCACTGGCTTCTTCCTTGCTGAGCGGCCTTTCAGGTTATGTTGATATAGGACTCGTTTTACTGTGGATGTAGATAATTTTGTACCTGTTTCCTCCAGCATCTTCACAAGTTCTTTTGCTATTTTTCTGGGATTGATTTACACTTTTCGCACCAAAGTACGTTCATCTCTAGGAGCGGTATGACGGCTGTGTGGTCCCATGGTGTTTATAATTGCATACTATTGTTTGTACAGATGAATATGGTACCTTCAGGCATTTGGAAATATCTCCCAAGGATGATCCAGGCTTGTGGAGGTCTACAATTTTTCTTCTGAGGTCTTGGCGGATTTCTTTTGATTTCCCCATGATGTCAAGCAAAGAGGCACTGAGTTTGGAGGTAGGCCTTGAAATACATCCACAGGTACACCTCCAATTGACTCAAGTGATGTCAATTAGCCTATCAGAAGCTTCTAAAGCCATGACATCATTTTACAGAATTTTCCAAGCTATCAACTTAGTGTATGTAAACTTCTGACCCACTGGAATTGTGATACAGTGAATTATAAGTGAAATAACCTGTCTGTAAACAATTGTTGGAAAACTTACTTGTGTCATGCATAAAGTAGATGTCCTAATCGACTTGCCAAAACTATAGTTTGTTAACAAGAAATGTGTGGAGTGGTTGAAAAATGAGTTTTAATGACTGCAACCTAAGTGTATGTAAACTTCCGACTTCAACTCTATCTGCAATATTACAGCTGATCTACCCCCTAAAAAAGAAAACTACAACTAGGATACCGCTCACGCTCAGCAGTGACTTGTCTAGGCCTTCGTGAAGGCGGAAGTAGACAAAAACTGTCCCACCCATTGCAAAATGTGATTGGTTGATTTCTCTGTCACTCCAAAATTCTACCCTAATACAGTTGAATGCAGATGCATTCCACCTAGCGCCTGAGGGCCTAGCCAATGGCTAGCTAGATTTTTCTCCGCAGAGACCACCAAAGAACAATCCTAATTGGATTTTGTTTGTCTTCAGTGTTAACCGTTCCCTTTCCAACACAAACTGAAGAAATTAAATAAGAATGTCGTTTAAATTGTAGAAAAGAGTAAATAGAAATTTCAACGAAATTTAAATACAAAAATATAAATCATTTTATAAATCGTTATGAATCTTTTTGCGCTGAAGGCCCTTACAGTTCCCCACTGATCCTTAGACTACATCTCCCCTGAGGCCACATCACAGTGATCAAGTCCACTCCTTGTCGCATTTTGGAGTTGGTTGGTTCATTTTAGTTCATGCCTGTCAGACTAGTTCATAATAAATGGTTCAAATGGAAACGGCACATTATAGCTCAGATGAAAAAACAGCAATGTCTTTGCAGTAACCTGCCTTCCACAGGGCTTCTTGCAAATGGAAGAACTGTCAATGATGTAACTTGAGAGTGGTGAATGTCTATGTATGTATCCCAAATGGCACCCTAGTCCACATAGTCCACTACTACTATGGGCTCTGGTCAAAGGTGCACAATATAGGAAATATGGTGCCATTCAACACGCAGGCAGAGTGGTGTAACAAATTGACCCCATTCCAGATGTCCAGTCTGGTGCTTCTTCAATAAGAGGGGGGCAGCAAAGGTCTGTTTCATGAGAAAGAGGAGGAGGGCATATTCTTAGGCCTCAGTGCAATTAAAGTGCTGAAATGAAGATTGGAGGCTACACACACACACACACACACACACACACACACACACACACACACACACACACACACACACACACACACACACACACACACACACACACACACACACACACACACACACACACACACACACACACACACACACACACACACACACACACACACACACACAGGCTTGTCACCAGAGCATAGCACTGTGCCATTACTGTCCCAAACAGCTGAAATGCCATCCACACATTAACACGCTCTCTAGTGTCAACACAGACACAGATTCATACACTTAAAAAAGACACTGCTCAACACTGAAAGTAACACATCCATACACATTTAATGTGTGCGCACACAAACACAGCACAAAACACTCATACATCCTGCACAAAATTGTCTCATCGGAACATGTCAAAATAGGCACATTTAACCTGCTTTGCCTGGAGAGTTGAAGGTTAACACGGTTTAAATACAGCTATAGTCTATAGTCCTATAGGTAACCTTGGCGATGTTCCCTACAGACGGAGAACATTAGAGAGCTTCATCCTCACAGGGAGAAACAACAACCTGTCTACCCAGAACCAGACTGTTACACAATAAGAATGATATGACCCTCCAGGATCATAGGACTGAGGTACTCACTGATTGTCTAATCGGTCAGGAGAGAGTTCTTAGAATGCGCCCCTTCAATGTGTCTGCTTCAGTTGGCTCTGATATTTAACGATCCATGTACACACAGTCACAGCACCCTTGTTAGTGGCCCCTTCTATCAGACTTACACACACTCTCAACCTCAGTCACTGTTGTGGAGACACACACACCCATCCTTGCAAACCTCCAAAAGCAACAACCCACACAATCACGCAAAGTCAAAGTGTTCTGTGCCATCAGTGCAGTGTGTGTGGTTTGGTTTTACTATCCTTGTGGGAACCAGAAAGGATAGTAAAACAAGGAACATTTCTCCAGACCCTACAAGTAAAAAGGGTATTTTAGGCTTAGGGGTTAGGTTTAGGGTTAGGGTTACAATTAGGGTTAGGGTTAGAATTAAGGTTAGGGTTAGGTTTAGTGTTAGCGTTAAGGTTAGGGTTAGGGAAAATATTATTTTGAAAGAGAATAAATGTTTTGGTCCCCACAAGGATAGTAAAACAAAAGAGTCTGTGTGCGTGTGGAGAGAGAGAGAGAGATGGAAGAGGGGGTGGTAGAAAGAGGGGAGCCGTAATCAGACACACAGAGAGAAGGATAAGCAGGAAAGAAAGAGATAAGAAAGAAAATCAGAGGGAGAGAGAGAGAGGCAGTGCGATTAAACCTCTATTTTGGCAGGGGTATGCTATTGAAACGCTGTGAGTGTAACCGGTGTGGCTAGCTAGTTAGCGGTGCGCGCTAGTGGCATTTCAATCCGTGGCGTCACTTGCTCTGAGACCTTGAAGTAGTTGTTTCCCCTTGCTCTGCAAGGGCCGTGGCTTTTGTGGAGCGATAGGTAACGATGCTTCGTGGGAGGCAGTTGTTGATGTGTTCAGAGGGTCCTTGGTTGAAGCCCAGGTTAGGGCGAGGAGAGGGATGGAAGCAACACTGTTACATGAGCAATGTACCTTCTGTAGATACAGTATGACTGTAACAGATGACTGTCTGATCTCTCTGGGCTTGGTGCAGATGATTGTTGTGCATCTGGTATCTGTATCTTGTATGTGAAACTATTTTCTGTTTGTATCATTAAGTATTACCTATTACTGATTCTTACGTTGACCACACACACACACACACACACACACACACACACACACACACACACACACACACACACACACACACACACACACACACACACACACACACACACACACACACACACACACACACACACACACACACACACACACTTACACCCCCCCCCCCACTACCCCCCTCCACACACAGCAACACACACTAACCTCTCCCTGTCCCTCTGCCCCCAGCCCTGATGCATGCGGTGGTGTTTGGTAACGTGACCGCCATCATTCAGAGGATGTACTCTCGGCGCTCCCTCTACCACACCCGTACCAAGGACCTGAAGGACTTCATCAGGGTCCACCGCCTGCCCAAGGCCCTGGAGCAACGCATGTTGGAGTGCTTCCAGACAACCTGGTCTGTTAACAACGGCATCGACGTCAGCGAGGTGGGTTATAACAACAGTGGACTAAGCAGTCCTTCTCTGACGACTATGCTGCCACTGTCTCGCGCGCCTCGCTCCCGCTCTTTCCCTTTCTCTGTCTGTCTGTCTCTCTCTCTCTCTCTCTCTCATTCTTGTATTCTTTTCGTGTTCCCAATGCTCCTGTTGGTTAAAAATGTCATTCCTCCTGTATTGATTCTTCTCTCAATTCAATAACTTGTTTTGCCTCTCTTTCTTCCCCCTGTTCTACCTCTTCAACTTTCTCTATCACCTGTCAATCCTCTCTGTCCAAACTCTAGCGCTCATCTTTTATTCTCTCTTTCTCATCCCCCACTCTCTCTAGTTGTTGAAGGACTTCCCAGACGAGTTGAGGGCGGACATCGCCATGCACCTGAATAAGGAGCTGCTGCAGCTGCCGCTGTTTGAGTCGGCCAGTAGGGGATGTCTGCGCTCCCTGTCCCTCATCATCAAGACGTCGTTTTGCGCCCCGGGAGAGTTCCTCATCCGCCAGGGAGACGCCCTGCAGGCCATCTACTTTGTCTGCTCCGGGTCCATGGAGGTGCTGAAGGACAACACTGTGCTGGCTATATTGGGTAAGGAGACATAGGGCACACAGACTCACGCACGCAGACACACATGTACACACGCACATACTCACATAGGCACACATGTACACACGCACACAGGCACACATGTACACACGCACATACGCACACAGGCACACACACATAAGTGCATATACCGGATGACATACAGACCTGCTTTTGTTTTCTGAACAATCACACAATACACATGCATTTGCTGTGAATTACACAGCCTGGTCTCATAGACTAGACGTAGCATAGTAAACATATATCCGGGACACCCAGATTAGTATGATATGTTACGTTTGGTATGGCTACATTAGACGTGGTAAGGTGGTTGGTCGGGGTGGATGGGTAGGCGTAAAACACAAACGTCTAGCAACCCAAAGGTTGTGTGTTTGATTCTCATCACAGACAACTTTAGCATTTTAGCTAATTATAAATTTTGCAACTACTCATTACTTTTTAGCTACTTTGGCAACTACTTAGCATGTTAGCTAATCCTTCCCCCAACCCTAAACTTACCCCTAACCCCTAGCCTAGCTAACGATAGCCACCTAGCTAACTTTAGTGTTAACCACCTAGCTAATGTTAGTCACAACAAATTGGAATGTCACATGTTTTGCAAATTCGTAACATATTGTTCGAACTGTAAATCGTAACATATCATACAAAATGGATGATGGACATCCACAAATTAATGCATACCATACGAAACGTAACATATCATAATTGGTATGTCCCGGGTTTACATTTACTATGTTATGTGTACCCCTGAGTCCGGGTTGAAATACAGGGGAGCACTGGCTTGGAAACCCCCTAACCCCAATCTATACCAGTTTAAATCCAGTTAACCTTTACAGTATCAAGCAGCTGATGCATCATATAAGTAAATGTCTCATATCTTATATCTACAGGCTGATCTGTATTGATGGGCACTAGGCTATATTATGACCAGAGAGATCACTCCAGATTCAAGTAGAAATGTGGCGTTTTGCAGGTCCCCAGGACATCAGGAGAAGCTGTCAAAACCGTCCACTAGGGGCAAAAAAACAACAACTCAAAACAAGTGCCAGGAGCTGGGATTAAACCAGCAGTCTATGGAGTTGGAGCTCACTGCTTAGACCACTGAGCCATCCATCCACAATGAGTTAGCAAGGCCAGTCTTAATTAATGGCTATACTTAACCTGGAGGTGTTTTTCTGTTTTAACCCTATCCCAAACCTTAATCCTTAATTTAACAATCAGAATTAATGCCTGAACTGTTAACCAATCGGAATTATTGCCTGATCTTAACCCTAGAGTTATTCCTATTTAAACCCTATCCTAAACCTTCACCCTTAACTTAACCAATCAGGATGAAATGAAGTGAGTTACTAGGCAAAAATAGATGTTTGTCCAAGGACATCAAGAAATGACGTGAGACTGTGATAGCTTGTTGCAGATTATGACTTGTGTTGAAGAAGGGGCCTATTAGTATTACTGCAATGACATATTGAAATGTTGAAGTTGATTAGGGTAACTACGCTCAGAATTATGAATTATTGTCAGTTGGGAAAGTCCTTCAAGAACATGTGAGGAAACAACAAATTAACGTACAAGTACCCCCTCACACACGAACAAACACACCCACACAGACAAACAGAGTTGACTGTGTGACAGACTGACAAAGGATCCTTTCTCAGTACACTACCGGTCAAAAGTTTTAGAGCATTCATTCAAGGGTTTTTCTTTATTTTTACTATTTTCTACATTGTACAATAATAGTGAAGACATAAAAAACTATGAAATAACACACATGTAGTAACCAAAAAAGTGTTAAAAACATCATAATATATTTTATATTTGAGATTCTTCAAATAGCCACCCTTGCCTTGATGACAGCTTTGCACACTCTTGGCATTCTCTCAACCAGCTTCACCTGGAATGCTTTTCCAACAGTCTTGAAGGAGTTCCCACATATGCTGATCACTTGGTGGCTGCATTTCCTTCACTCTGTGGTCCAACTCACCCCAAGCCATCTCAAATGGGTTGAGGTCGGCTGGTTGTGGAGGCCAGGTCATCTGATGCAGCACTCCATCACTCTCCTTATTGCTAAAATAGCCCTTACACAGACTGGAGGTGTGTTGGGTCATTGTCCTGTTGAAAAACAAATTATAGTCCCACTAAGCTCAAACAAGATGGGATGGCGTATCGCTGCAGAATGCTGTGGTAGCCATGCTGGTTAAGTATGACTTGAATTCTAAATAAATCAAAGATGGTGTCCCCAGCAAAGCAGCCCCATGCCATAAAACCTCCTCCTCCATGCTTCGCGGTGGGAACCACACATGTGGAGATCATCCATTCATCCACACGCGTCTCACAAGGACATGGCAGTTGGAACCAAAGATCTCCAATTTGGACTCCTGACCAAAGGACAGATTTCCACCGGTCTAATGTCCATTGCTCGTGTTTCTTGGCCCAAGCAGGTCTCTTATTATTATTGGTGTCCTTTAGTAGTGGTTTCTTTGCAGCAATTCGACCACGAAGGCCTGATTCACACAGTTTTCTCTGAACAGTTGATGTTGAGATGTGAATGTTAGTTGAACTCTGTGAAGCATTTATTTGGGCTGCAATTTCTGAGACTGGTAACTCTAATGAACGTATCCTTTGCAGCAGAGGTAACTCTGGGTCTTCCTTTCCTGTGGCGGTTCTCATGAGAGCCAGTTTCATCATAGCGCTTGATTGTTTTTTGGGACTGTACTTAAAGAAACTTTCTAAGTTCTGGAAGTATTCGTATTGACTGACCTTCAAGTCTTAAAGTAATGATGGACTGTCGTTTCTTTTTGCTGATTTGAGCTGTTCTTGTCATAATAAGGACTTGGTATTTTACCAAATAGGGCTATCTTCTGCATGCCCCTACTACCTTGTCAGAGAGAATGCTACGAGTGTGCAAAGCTGTCATCAAGGCAAAGGGTGGCTATTTGAAGAAATTCAAATATAAAATATATTTTGAATTGTTTAACTCTTTTATTGGTTACTACATAACTCCAAATGTGTAATTTCAGTGTTCTAAAACGTTTGACCAGTAATGTAGACTGGCTAAAGTCAATACATTTCACAGAGCTGACGTTCAATCAGACAGACCTGGAGACTGAGAGGAGACCTAGCTCATTGTTTTACTATCCTTGTGGGAACCGAAATTCAAAATCCTATTATCACTAACCCCTAATCATAACCCTTAACCCTTAACCATTTCCACCCATTCCTTCTCACCCCGTCTTAGAGGGATACTGCTCCTACATAATTCTAGGGTCTATTGAACCATGTCCCCTCCCTCACAACCCTCGTTCCATGGACACACATTAATCCCAATAGCCCTAATGCTGACATGCTATGACAACTCCAGTGCCACTTCCTCTGTCTCTCGCTCTGTCTCTGTTTTCTTTTTCTCTCTCTCTCTCTCCTACTCTGTCTTGCTTTCCCTTTCTCTCCTTCTCATTCTCTCTAAGTCTTCTCTTCTTTCCTCTGGATCCACATACCTGTTTAAAGTTATATTCGACGTGCCTCAACTAGATATACAGTAGTAATCATGAAACCCTTGTCAACATAAATATACTTCTTAAGCGTATCACTATAGGCCCTACGCTAAAGGACTAACCATTCCAGGCACGAAGACTCACACGTCAGTAGACACACTTTTCTAGCTCACGTCATCACCCACAAACACACACAGCTCTGCTCCCGCCCGTGGACTAATGTATTTGCTCACACACACATACCTGTCATCATTACGCACATACAGTGTTTTAAACCAGTGATACATAAAAACATGAAACAACACAGACAGCAAGCACATCTATTTACATATAAATGGAGGGGGTGTGTGGACAGCTAGATGTCATGTATTCATGTGGTGACTGTTTGTATGGAGTACCACTATAAGCAGGGAGTGCAGCAGCCCCCTCAACACCCCTACAACCCGTGGCTATGCAGGGAGGAGCTGTGTCTTCCAAGTGTATTGTGTGATAACAGACCCCATAGTCATGTGTAATGATGAAGGTCAAGCCTCTAGCGGTTAGCATCAAAATGGCTGCTTAGTTTCCTCATTTAAAGGTGATTATGTCCCACATGTAGCACTTGACTATCATTCAAAGATGATATGTAAAGAGGGCGTTATATGACCTCGAGGTCGGTAGCCTTGCTGGTTTTCAAGCCCTACCCTCTAACGAGGGACTGATTTGAGTGTTTACTTCCAGGGGAAGAAGAAAAGCAGCAGCGTTGCTAACCTTGAGGCCCTGGTTTGAGTATCGCTGGTGTTGGGTTTCACGTTGATGCATGATCCCCCTTCACTTTTCACTCGCCTGCCGTTCTTTACAGACCAGAGTGTGCCAGGGACATATGTTCAGCCTACTGCAGACTGCGTGTGATTGTACAGCGTATTGCACCCTTAATAGAGATGTTATGTGGTTGTATAAGCATATAAGCAGTGGGTCACATCATGTGTGTGGTTAGATATGAGGTGTGTCTGTAGGGATAGGAGGGATAGGACGCTCTTCTCTAAGGGGTGCATGTGTTTGCGTGCATGTGTATGTTATTGTAATGTGTAAGTAGTGCAGAGTAGTCAGCAGTACATAGAGCTATCTATCAACATAGTGTGTCAGACCTTCGTCTATCTGTCTGTCGCTGGAGCAGAGCGAGAAGGATTTACGCACAATATCATCTCCTTAAATATGTCCCCAAAGCAATATATCAAATGATCTCTATTCATGTGGAAGGTCAAGTCAATACTTTGTGACTGTCTATAGGATGTGTTCTTTCATTCATTCACTTTTTCTTGTTCAGTATATTCTCTTGTGTCTGTCTTTCTTGATTCTAACAGCACATCTCTAGCCTTTGTTTCTCTCCTTCCCTCGTGGGGGGGAGATAAGCAAGCAGCTCCTGTGTCTACTGACGTGTGAGTCTTCGTGCCTGGAATGGTTAGTCCTGTAGCACAGGGGCTATAGTGATGCGCTTTATGGTTACTACTGTATATTTAGTTGAAGCACGTCGAATATAACTTTAATCAGGTATGGAGAGAGGGAGAGACATATAGAGAATGAAAGGGAGACAGAGAGAGAGAGGACGAGAGAGACAGAGGAAGTGGCACTGGAGTTGTCATAGCATTTCAGCATTAGGGCTATTGGGATTAATGTGTGTCCATGGAACGGGAGTTGTGAGGGAGAGGACATGGTTCAATAGACCCTAGAATTATATAGGAGCAGTGTCCCTCTAAGACACGGTGAGAAGGCATGGGTGGAAATGCTTCAGATCGTCTAATTATGCCCCTTTGTCCTACTGCTACTGGAAAATCATCAACAACAAACCCTCTTCCAACATTTGATCTCTATATGTTTTCAATGGGATTACACTGAGAATAATATAGTGAAGAATAATACTTCCAGCACTGGAAATTCGCTATACTTCCTCTCTAGATTTTCTTTGACTTCTTTTTCCATCCTCCTCCTCGCTCCTGTTTCAAGCATCACTCTCTTCTTTAGTCTTGCTCTCCTTCTATCTCTGTGTGTTGGTGTCTGCTGCTGTGCTGTGTGTGTGTGGAACATGGAGTCTTATAAAGAATTAATCATTTATGTCTCCTCTCACACGCATAGAGAGAGAGACAGAGACAGATATCATGCTCCAGTGGGTCTAGTCCTGTCTGTCTGCCCCCGGGGACTATGGAAGGGGACAGATAGGTGTTCGCGCTGAGCAGCCACCAACTGACTGGGTCCTCCTGGGGGGTTTGTAGCTGGAGGTTGACTTAGCTGGAAAGAGTGAGTTCTTTCTAACGTCACTAAGGCAGAATAGAAAGGTGCCATCAGATAAACAGATGGAGGGATGGATATTGCATGGATATCAAATGTATCAATACTTTTTCAAATATACTGCCTTAGCCCAGTCACCACCATCCTGGGACTGTCAAATCCCTCTGTATGACTCAATGACTCAATATGCTTTTTGAGAAGGCTGTCGTGTCGGTTTGGCCGGACGAGAGAGAGAATATCCAGGTGATAGCTATGATCCATTAGTGATGCCACTTGTTATATCCACTTCAATCTGTGTAGATGAAGGGAAGGAGACAGGTTAAAGAAGGATTTGTAAGCCTTTTAAGCCCGGAGACAACAGTTTCCTGTGTCTATCAAGAATGGTCCACCACCCAAAAGACATCCAACCAACTTGACACAAGTATGGGAAGCATTGGAATCAACATGGGCCAGCATCCCTGTGGAACGCTTTTGACACCTTGTAATCCAATCCATGTCGAATTGAGGCTGTTCTGAAGTCACATTGTCAAAACTCTTCACACAGTCAGCGAAATAGAAGTGTATGTGGACCAAACTGTGAATAATTTGTCATTGCTTTCACACAAAATGCAATCAATGACCACATTCTCCGAAGTCCATGAACTCTTTTCTCATTCATACTCCACCACCTGCTAAACTATATATTTGCAGCACGTTTTCAAATTCAACACACTGTTTCCAAAACGGTTAAAAACACATTCAAAACAGAATGATGGCAAATGTCGTGCATTTCTGCAGTAACCAGATTGAATCATATAGAAAATCTCAGCAGAATATTTAATCATTCCAAACACAGCTGATTGCAATTTCAGCTGAAAGCCTACCCAAGTGTCCTGTTTTAGTCTCGTTACCAAACAGACAAAAGAGGACGGCTTCAGAATGATTTAGTTTGGAAACATGGATCAAGGAAGACAGGTTGGTGGGGAGAGAAGAGTGGCAGGGAGGGAGAATGCGTGGAGGACAAAGGAGAGGAAGACCAAGAGCGGTGGTCTCTGATGAGATAAGGGCCACAATTATTGACCATGTTGTAAACCATGGTCTCTCTTTGAGAGAGGCCGGTTTAAGGGTACAACCAAATCTGCAGCGTTCAACAGTTGCATTAATAGTACGAAATTTCCGGCAAAACAACAGGTGAGATGTGCATCCTTCAATGATAATTGAACTACATATTACAGTACAATACAGCATGTTCACATTTTTACATGTACTGACATTTTGAAATATATTGATTGTTTTGTGTTTTTCAGTAGGATCCGAAAGTTGCCTCCCACAGGAGGGGGAGGCAGAATATTATCAGATGCACAGGAAATTGCCATTGTTGACATGGTAATTGGCAACAATGTAATCAAACTGCGGGTAATTCGGGACAGAGTGCTGGCAGACAATATCACTTTTGGGAATGTGAATACGGTCAGCACAACGACAACCAGAGTCCCAGAGAAACATAAAATAAGGATGAAGCAGTTGTACCCTTTGAGAGAAACGGTGAATGTGTGAAAGAACTCCCGTATCAATATGTCCAGGTAAGATGTCTGTTCAATAACCAAACAGAGTATATACACAGCTATGCATAATGTAAAGTACTGTAAAACTGTGGATGTATTGTATTTTATAGAGTAATGGAGATGGAAGCCAGGCAAACTGCACATACATTCATCTTTGTGGATGAAGCTGGATTCAACCTGGATGTCCCAGTCCAGAGGAGCTAACATCACAATGTGTGCAGCACTGTCCAATGATGGTGTGCTGTTACACAAACCACTCATTGGCCCCTACAATACAGAGAGGCTCATTTATTTTCTGGATGACCTGCATAATCAACTTGTGCCCGCGGAGGAGAGAGGGGGAAGAAACTCCCCTACTTCGTTGTTCTGTGGGATAATGTGGCATTCCACCACTCTGCTGCAGTCAGACTGGTTTGCTGCACATCCCAGGATGTCAGTACTATTCCTGCCTCCATTTTCCCCCTTCCTAAACCCCATAGAGGAGTTCTTCTCTGCGCGGAGGTGGAAGGTTTATGACCACCATCCACATGACCAGATGTCCTTACTGGATGCCATGAATGCAGGGTGTGGAGACACTTCTCCTGAAGACTGCCAGGGTGTGGAGACACTTCTCCTGAAGACTACCAGGGTTGGATTAGACATTCCAGAAGATACTTTCCAAGATGCATCGCCAGAGGAGACATAAGATGTGATGTTGATGAGAATATGTGGCCAAATGCAGGAGAGAGGGAGAACTAGGACCCTCACAGGACTGTACAGTATGAGTGATTATACTATACATGTTGATGAGAACTAGAACCATCACAGTACTGTACAGTATGAGTGATTATACTAGACATGTTGATGAGAACTAGAACCCTCACAGTACTGTACAGTATGAGTGATTATACTATACATGTTGATGAGAACTAGAACCCTCACAGTACTGTACAGTATGAGTGATTATATTATACATGTTGATGAGAACTAGAACCCTCACAGTACTGTACAGTATGAGTGATTATACTATACATGTTGATGAGAACTAGAACCCTCACAGTACTGTACAGTATGAGTGATTATACTATACATGTTGATGAGAACTAGAACCCTCACAGTACTGTACAGTATGAGTGATTATACTATACATGTTGATGAGAACTAGAACCCTCACAGTACTGTACAGTATGAGTGATTATACTATACATGTTGATGAGAACTAGAACCCTCACAGTACTGTACAGTATGAGTGATTATACTATACATGTTGATGAGAACTAGAACCCTCACAGTACTGTACAGTATGAGTGATTATACTATACATGTAGTTTGTTTTGTATTTATTATTGCAGCCCTGGAATTTCAGGAATTTGTTTTTTGTTTCAACTTTTTATTTTTCACAAGTAAATTACTATATGCAAAGATATAGAAAAAATAAAGGCTATTTCTGATTCATTCACATAACATATACTTTAGTACAGTCAAAGTGAAAAGGTGTTATTCTTATTCTATAATGAAATACTGATTTATGTGAAAAATCATTCAAACTTCAAAGAGAAAAGTTCATCATTTATGTAGTGCTCCTTGTTTGTGTTTTTTAGATCAGTGTGTTATGAGTGACAATGTATGCTTTCTGAGTGAGAATTGTTGCCAGTTATTGTCGAATGAGCTTATTTTGAGACGTATGAAGTGGTTTGAGTGAGTTTTGGAGGTGAGATTAACTGTTTGGCTGAGATGCATGTTGGTAATGCAGACTGTGTGAAGACTTTTGAAAAAGTGGCTTCAGTATTGACCGATGCTTGTTAGCAATTGAAAAAAAATGTAAGAACACCATAACTCTAACCAGTCATCAATCCAATATCACCTGACCTTTTGAGACCCTGACATGTGGATCTATGACACACGTGACCCATAGAGCCACATGTCAGGGTCTCAAAAGGTCAGGTGGTATTGGATTGATGACTGGTTAGAGTTATGGTGTTCTTAATGTTTGGTGTACTCTGTGTGTGTGTGTGTGTGTGTGAGAGAGGTTATTCATCTGCCAAGCTCCCAGCCTATTTCTCTAATCATGGCACACACATCAATGAGAAGGCAGGCAGCAAGTGAGCAACATCGCAGCTCTGAGATTATTAATGGATGGATATGAAAGGATTAAAACACTTGGATTATTCATCCAGAGCTGTAAAACCAAGCTGGGAGCAGTGGAGCACGGCCCATAGAGTACATCTAGCCAGGTCTCCCTTCAAACACAGAGGTTCCTGGGAGACAAAGGGTTAACACAGACACAGGGGACTGAGGGGGGGGGGGGGGGGGGTTGCCTTGGAAGTAGTCAGAATGATATTGACACACACAAACATGGTTCGATAGGCCATGCACATGGACTAGAGTCAAGGACGGATGCTAAGCATACCGGATGAATACACCCATGTTTGAACATACATTCACACTCAACACTGGATTCATACATGTACACAATCCATAAGTGTTCCTATACATGCAGTTTTGCATCTCAATAAACTCATAAATATAAAATCTGTATAGCCTGCTAATAAAAAGAAAATCATGAGGGTGAGCGGGGGCATGCAGGAAGTAGGAGGCTGGCTGTATGTTCTCACACACACACACACACACACACACACACACACACACACACACACAAACACACACACACACACACACACACACACACACACACACACACACACACACACACACACACACACACACACACACACACACACACACACACACACACACACACACACACACACACACAGGGTGAAGGGGAGAGACGGGGAAGATGTTCTTAATGAAAAACGGTTAAAATTATGCTTCACTTCTTCAAATGTCATGTTGAACTAAGAATCTTTATAAAGTGGTTCCTTGAAACCTTGATTTTCTAGTCCTGTAGATGTCTATTATACGTGAGTTGAATTATGGTGAAGAAAGGAGGAGGAGGAGGTGGAGAAGGAGAGAAAATGAATGGGGGAGTCATATAAACCAAGGGGAGGGAGGAAGGGGCTGCGTACAGAGTGAGAGTGCAAATAAAGAACATGAAAGAGATTGTAAATCAATCTCATTGTAAATACAACCCATTTATGTTTATTTATTTTCCCTTTTGTACTTTAACTATTTGCATATAATATCACATTTGAAATGGCTTTATTCGTTTGGAACTTTTGTGAGTGTAATGTTTACTGTTAATTTGTTATTGTTTATTTCACTTTTGTTTATTCTCTATTTCACTTGCTTTGGCAATGTAAACATATGTTTCCCATGCCAATAAAGCACTTAAATTGAAACAGTAAACATTACACTCACAAAAGTTCCAAAAGATCCTCTGAGCGAGGTGCTGTAGAGGCTTCCTTTGTGCTGTTGTGCTGCAGTCGTCATCGTCCATCAGCCAACCACATTACCTCGAACACACATACACACACATACACACGGACACACAGACACACACGGACATTCTCATACTTTATTTAGTGCAATGAAACAAAGAGCACCCAATTACATACCGGTATGCTTAATGACTACTCCTATTAATAGTCATCATCAATACTGTATACATGTACTCAATATACTGTAATAATTAAACATGTCTTTTTAATGACTGCATCAAACATACACACACAAATTACACTCATACACACCGTGTCCACTGCCGACCCTTTCATGTGCCTTTTATGACACTAGACACAAATAGCCTTATAGAAAATATGTCTTTATGATGTTGGAATAATTGGAAAAGCTCGGTCAAAAGCACAGACTGCATGTGACGTGATGTGATGTGTGTGTGTTTTCCTCCATACCCCCAGGGAAAGGGGACTTGATCGGCAGTGATTCTCTGACCAAGGAGCAGGTGATTAAGACCAATGCCAACGTGAAGGCCCTGACCTACTGTGACCTGCAGTACATCAGTCTGAAGGGGCTGAGGGAGGTGCTGAGGCTCTACCCAGAGTATGCTCAGAAGTTCATCTCCGAGATACAACACGACCTCACATACAATCTCAGAGAGGGCCACGGAGCTGACGTGAGTAAAACTGCAACGCATGCAGGCATGCACAACTAAACATGCAGTAAAAACATACACACATACATGCACAATATCACACACAGACACACACACGCACACTAGTACATTGTTAGGCGTACAGCCTGCAGCTGTACCCGATTTGTTTGATCAACAGAGAACATTGAGTGAGGAGGGATGGGTTTGTCTGTGTGCATGTGTGTGTGTGTGTCTGTCTCTCTGTGTGACAGTGGTGAGACTAGTAACAAAATGGAGTTCCTCTCTTCTCTCTGTGTTATCTGCTAATGCTGCATTATAAAACTCTGAGGGACTTGCCTGAGGGGACATTCACCTTCAGAGGCCACATCATGCATTGTATGCATAATCACTACTCCACCTCCCCTCTCCCTCCTTAAAATACACAAACACACACACCACTCCCTACGCACACATCTGGCTGGCCGTGTGCAGCGGAGTCAAACTCAAGAAGACAGGAATAGCAGCGTTCAGCGGTTTGGAGTGTGTGCCGGAGCTAAGAATAGCGCCGGGGAAGTCAGTGGCTCTCGCTGACAGGCTGTGTCCCCTGCAGGTCCTGCTAAGATTGGATCCTGTGTGATAAAAATAGCCCAGGCAGTGGAGGAGAGAGGGAGGAGGAGGGAGGAGAAGGAGGGAGGGCTCAGAGCTCTTTCTTCTTTTTTTTCCTTCAAACACACACAAGAGGTCTGTCTCCACCTTTCACAGAATAGCATGTCTATTTGTAACTCCGACTTTCTAATCTTAGCTTACAGCCCCAAAGGCTGTGTTTGTGTGTCTGTGTGTGTCTGTGTGTGCGTGTTGTCGTGCGCATGAGCATGTATGCATGCGTGTTTGTGTTTGTTTGTCTCATATAGCATCCAAAGAGCTTATTCCTTATCGGCCAACATTGTGATGGCATCGCCGGGGTCTAAGGTGGGTTCTGCTTTACCGGGGTCTACAGTGGGCTCTGCTATTCCTGTCATTTGTGGGGGGCGATTTAGAGGAGCCCCTGGTGGGGCTAGGGTTGGGCTCCGGCTCGAAATGGACAGCAGCCATCAACCATTATTATGGGAAGCTCAGTGGTTAGATTGGTGGAGGTCCGGAATTCCCGTACACTTTGTTTTCCTGGAGCTAGGGTATTGGATTTATCAGAAGTCATGCCCATCACAAAACAGATTCCTGCTTGGAAAATTAATTGTCTTAGCAACAACTCTTGACAGAGGCGGGTTAAATCTGAATTTCTTAAGATTCAAAAAGGTATTCCTCAGGGTTTTATTTTTGGTCCATTATTGTTCACCATGTATATTAATGACATAGGAAACACTGTTAGTACTTGTAGAATTCGAGAATTGCTGTTCTCTAGATCACAAAATTTTGACCGTGAGGACCTGCGTATTTACGCTACAAATGGAGCCCAAATTGAGCTTGTTTCTCAATATAAGTACCTGGGTGTCTGGATTGATGACAAGTTGTCCTTCGTAATGCATATTGAAAATCTGACTAAGAAGCTAAGATCCAAAATAGTTTTTTTATATTGAAATAAATCATGCCTCAGTGTTAAATATATGAGAAAGATTGTTCAACCAACGCTTTAGGTGATATTGTTTACATGCATGCGGTAACCTCTGTTTTGAAAACCATGGACGCAGTCTACCAGTCTGCAATATTTTATCACAGGGGACAATTTTAGGACTCATCATTGTAGTATGTATAAAATGTGGGATGGACCTCTCTGTCTGTAAGAAGAGAGCTGCATTCTCTTTGATTTGTTTACAAAGCAATCTAACAGAATCTCCCTTCATATGTAACTTCATGAATTAAGATAAGAATCATAAGTTAACAAACCCGTTCTCAGGAATGGATAACACTAGAGATCCCTTCAGTCTCCACAGATTTTGTTTTGTTTTTTTGCCGCTAATCTGTGGAACAATATGCAGAGTTCACTGCAGTTAGATGTGCTGGTGCCACTCAGGCAGTTTTACATTATTGATTGAGGACCTCTATGTAGTTGAATGGGATTGCTTTTATTAAATATGTTTATTTTGTTATTGTGTGCTCTGAGAGAGAGAGAGAGAGAGAGAGAGAGAGAGAGAGAGAGAGAGAGAGAGAGAGAGAGAGAGAGAGAGAGAGAGAGAGAGAGAGAGAGAGAGAGAGAGAGAGAGAGAGAGGAGAGAGAGAGAGAGAGAGAGAGAGAGAGAGAGAGAGAGAGAGAGAGAGAGAGAGAGAGAGAGAGAGAGAGAGAGAGAGAGAGAGAGATATGGAGGGAGGAGGGTTTGGGAAAAGGACACTTTGTGAAAGCAGCAATGAATGCATTCCGTCCCCACTGTCTCTGCTGATTCACTTACTTCTGACTGAAAGACTGAGACTCATGAGCCAGGCGCTGGAGGGAACACAATGTACTGGGTACACCAGTCAGTTCCGTGCACACTGTAGTGTACGCATAGACACACTTACAGACACATGCAGTAAACACACACACGTTCAAACCACAGGAGGCTGCTGAGGGGAGGACGGCTCATAATAATGTCCGGAACGTAGCAAATGGAATGGCATCAAACACATGGTTTCTGCTCCAGCCGTTACCACGAACCCATCCTCTCCAATTAAGGTGCCACCAACCTCCTTGATACAAACTGAGATCGGAAGTTTGTGAGTTCAATCCCTGGCTGAGTCATACCAAAGATTGTAAAAATGGGACCTGATGCATCTCTGCTTGGCACTCAGTATGAACGGGATTGGGGGTAAGTCCCTGCGACAGACTAGCGTCCTGTCCAGGGGGTGTACTTGTACATCAAGCTGCCTCGTGCTACAGAAACAGGCTCGCTTCCGCTACTTACTTACAACCTACTGGGGTTCACACACATGAGCGTGCTCTTGCTTTCATGCGCACACACACACACACACACTGCATCATACACAAACGTGCACACATGCTCACAGTCTAGTTAGGCTGCAGATAAATACTCATTCTTAAACATTCTGACTAAACACACACTTACACGCTTGCTTGCATTCCAGAATGCTTGTGGCCATGGAAGTCTGCACACGCCATGCATACATTAAACACATCATGTGAATGTGAAGGAACACAGGCACGTGAACACACCCACCCCCGCACAGTAAAGCAGCCCCTGCTTGCCTTTGGGGCTGTGAGCTAAGATTAGAAAGTGGGAGTTAAAAATAGACTCGCTACTGTGAAGGGCGAACTGATATGAGGAGAGTGGGGGATGATAGTAGAAGAAAGGACAGAGAGAGGTGGAGGAAGGAAAGAATGTCTTTGATCAAGGTGAAAGAAGGGAAGAAAAGAGAAAGAGTGGGCCGTTGGCGGAATATGGTGGAATATCGCATCCATTCATTAGCTCATTTACTGAATAGGCCTGTGGACATGGATTCAGGTACAAGCTCTCTGTTTAGATAGTGGATGAGATCTGCATACACACACACCCACCACACCACCTGGCACCACCTGGCATCACCTGGCATCTGTAAGGGCAGAACAAATAGAACACACCTCCTCCTCCTTCCCCCTCTCCCTTCATCTCCATCCATCTCCCTCTCTGTCTCAGCTATGTACACCAACATGCCACCTTTCCATTCCATTGGTAATGTGCTGTAGCAGGTGGTGTTTGTTGTCTAAGACTAGTGGATTTAGCCTGTCCTTTCAACATTACGCCTTCTCATGTAATCTCACAGCCCGCTAATTGCTGCTTTGTTTGGCTGCACGGGTTATGGAAGTCATTTGTGTGCCTCTGAGGACATTGTTGAATTATTAATTTGGGGTTGGGGTGGGCTGGGTGAGAGGGGGCATGGAGGGACAAAAGTGTTTGAGGAAGGGATCTATCATACACAAACTCAGAGAGAGAAAGAGAGAAGCTGGGAGTAGAGTTGTACAAGTCTGCCTCCCACTGGTACTCTGTTGCTACTGCACCTACTGTACTGGCTAGTCTTCTTGTGGAATGGATCACTCTCCTCTCCTTCCACTAGCCTGGTCAGAAAACATTAACAATAATACCATTTCATATTTTGCAGATTTGAAGGAACTGGATATAATACAGGTAACTGCCAAAAATAAAGGAAACGCCAACATAAAGTGTCCTAATAGAGCATTGGGCACCACGAGCCAGAACAGCTTCAATGCACCTTGACATAGATTCTATATGTCTGGAACTGTAATGCAGGGATGTGACACCATTCTTCCACGAGAAATTCCATAATTTGAAGTTTTGTTGATGGTGGTGGAAAATGCTGTCTCAAGCGCTGCTTCAGAATCTCAATTGGGTTGAGACCTGGTTACTGAGAAGTCATGACATATGGTTTACATTATTTTGTCATCAAACCACTCATGCCCTGTGGATGGGGGCATTGTCATTCTCTGGGGGCAAAATAATAGCCTGCCCAGCATTTTTATACATGACCCTAAGCATGATGGGATGTTAAATTACCTGTACCCATCTGTATAGAATTCCCTTTTATCAGATGACCATTCTCATCTCTCTCTCTCTCTCTCTCTCTCTCTCTCTCTCTCTCTCTCTCTCTCTCTCTCTCTAGGTGGACTGGGAGAGTAACGGAGGCCTGGTGAAGAAGCTTTCATCCATTAAGGAGGATGAGGAGGGTGATGAAGAACAGAGCTCTGTATCGTGTGCCCCCCGTTCCCCTTTACGTCTCACCAGGGTTATTAACTCGCCCCTGCGCTCCCCCCTGCTGCCCCCTCGGCCCTTCCGCCCCCCCTCAGAACACACCCGCCCCGCCACCCTGCAGATACCCGTGGTCAGCTTCAGCAGCGCACCGCCGGAGCTTAGTCCCAGGTAGGAGAAACACACACAGACTCACTCCCATACACACACAAATCATACACCACAGTTTGTATACAGTTTTAACAAGCTGGTTTAAACTCAGGCAGAGGATTGAATTGCTGTAATACAGTAGACTTGTCTATTTCATGGTGGCTGGTAGAGGAACTGGAACTGAACACAATTAACACTTGAGCGTTGATCCTCCAGTGCCTGTCTGGCTGCCATGGCAACTAACTGACGGTGCTATTGGGTCCCAGCAGAGGGAGTGTGGATTTCCCTCCACACCAGGCAGCAGGCTCAGTATGCAACAAGATCTCACAAAATGTTGAAATTGACTTCAGAATCCAATGTTTGTCCATGAGACTAGCGGGTTCAATCCCAGTGTTACGCAATCGTTTTTTGGTTTAAGCCTATCCCAAATCTTAACCCTTAACTGAACCAGAGCCTACTTGATGGTAATAGCGCTCACCGTTGCCCCTAGTGGTCGGTATTGAAGGCGATTCCCGACCTCAACGGACGTCGAATATTACTTTGGATCTTGAGTGACCTGGCTGCAGAAAGAGAGAGAGAGAGAGAGAGAGAGAGAGAGAGAGAGAGAGAGTGTGTGTGTGTGTTCAGCACACTGCATAGCCCGCCTGCCAGCCCTGCGTGAGAAGCCCAAACCTGACATGTGCTCAGTGGGGTGGCAGCTGTGTTGCTGTTTGAACATAACATCTGGAGCCAGAGGGAGAGAGAAGAGACCTACAGTAGAGTAGAGGGAGAGAAGGAATGAGGAAGGCAGGGCTGAACATAGGCTTAAATCCTCCACTCCTCTCTGACAGCTGTTTTCCCCCTCTCGCTTTCTCTCCCTCTAGGTTTGTGGATGGTATTGAGACAGAGAGAAATGTGAACTCAACCCAGAAGTTTGAGTTTAGCTCCAGTCTTCTACACAGTGGTCCACCATCCCCAGGACTAGGTAATACAATCTCCTCTCCACCAGTCTGTTGCTGCTCTCTTTCCAACATTTACTTACCTCTCCGTCTGTCTGTCTGTCTGTCTGTCTGTCTGTCTGTCTGTGTCTGTGTGTGTGTGTGTGTGTGTGTGTGTGTGTGTGTGTGTGTGTGTGTGTGTGTGTGTGTGTGTGTGTGTGTGTGTGTGTGTGTGTGTGCTCGTGTAGGGATCCAGGAGCAGTCAGAGATCAGACAGAGTGTCTCTAAGCTGAGTGATGAGGTGAGTGGTTCTAGCTGGTCAACAATCATCACTGTTTTCAGGGTGATCCATAAAAACATATCAATTACTGGTCATGAATCTAAAACCTAATATATAGTAACCAGTCACACTCACGCATCTCTTGTCTGTGTCCACAGATGAGCAGTCTCTCCCAACAAGTCTCTCAGCTCAGCCAGGAACTACAGGAAATGACCCGCCTGCTCCGGCCCCTCCTCCTTGTGGCGCCTCAGCCAATCCTGACAGCCATGACGCCCATCCTGACTCCACCCCCCAGCAGTGCCAGCCAACCGTCCTCCAGGACACCTCTGGTGGTCCCACCTCCAGCCCCGCCCTGCTCCCCACAACCCCACCCCCGGCGAACGCAGTCCTGCTCACTATTGGACGTGGACAGTGCTGACACAGGGAGGGTGGACCTGCCAGGTTGCCTCCTCCCCACCCCCCCTCTACAGAGGCCTCCAGCCCAGGCCCAGGCACATTCTCCAATCTCCCCAGGGAGATGTTCCAAGGACTTACTCCACTCCAACCCCCCTTCCCCTGGGAGAGGAGACACAGAGGGGCCCACCCACCTCTCCAACGGTTCTAACCACTCCAACCTCCCGGTCTCTAGCAACGGGTTCTTCCCTGTCCAGGACCGTCCTCCCCTTGCCTCCCGCACCCCGTCCCCCTCCCTTTCCTTCTCACTGTCTCTCTCCTCCTCACCCTCCTGCTCTCCCTGCCAGGGACCCCACCATTCTCGACCAGGCAGCCACAGTAGCCACAGCAGGGGCCTGCTCCCCCCGCCTCCCTCCCAGGACACCCCGCCCCCACCTTCCTCCCATTGCTCTGCTCCCCCGTCACTCATCTCCTCGCCTGGAGACCATAGGCTGAGGGTGGTCAGCCCCTCCTTTTCCTCCTCCACTAACCTCATCCCTCCCACGTCCTGTCTTAACCCCTCGCCCTTCTTCCCGGGGCCGTTCTCCCTGGACTCTCTGAGGTTTGAGACGCAGGGGGGCCCCAGGCTGGAGGCAGGACACCTGGAGCTTGAGATGCAGGAGTGGGGAGGGGAGATGGGGGAGGGATGCTCCCAAATGATGGAACACATCAGCTACATTGACGAGGAAGGGCCAGCTCTGTGACAGAGAGGCAGATTACATGCAAGAAGAAACAGTAGAAGAGAGAATAACAAGGAGAGAGGAGAAAATGTAGCCAGCTGGTCCAGAGAGCAACGTTGAACCTGTGATATGCACACAGACAGACATATAGACAAATTAATAGACAAACAGTGAGATGGTCAGGTGGAAACCAATGGCATCACTGAAAAAGATCCCACCAGGACAGTAGCATGACACCTAATCTAACGGCAGACTAATCAGGCGATCTGGCCATGTTCTGGTCATGTTAAAGCAACAAATCCTTCGGTATCTGTGGACGTCATGATGTCATAAGTGAAATGTGCACCTTTTTCCCTACCCCTCTGCTGACTCCATAGAGAGCATGTTGCCCGTGCCAGATTTTCCCAACCTACCACCCCTTCATGACATGACATAGGACTGGAAATGTACACTCTTATTCAGTCTCTGTCATGTAGATTCAGCATCATACTAACATATGTTGCTTAGATATCACCATAGCTGATTCAAATGTGGAGTTAATTTACTTCATATTACTACTAAATATTCCTTCAGAGTTTCTCTTTAGATACATTGGGACATGTTTCTCTGCTACTTGTTATATGGAGGGTTATTTGTTACATTTGGATAACCCCATTAGACTATCTCCACAAACTACATACACACTTGCACTGTGGTCTTATATAGAATGACACCCTCAGTGTCGATCCAGCATTCATAGTAAAGCCTACACACCGTAGTTTCTCTCCCTCTAACAATATTTAACACTACAAGAGAATCAGTGAGCTTACAAGACACATGGATCCCACCAGAACATGTAGACAACACTACTGTAGAGTAGATATTAAAGGGCAACTCCACCACTTTTCAACCTCATTTTCATTATCTTCAGCAAAATACCAGTGTCAACATATGTGTAAAAGTTTTGTAGAAAAAAATCTTTAGTTAAAAAGTTCTACACGATGACTAGCCTGATGACTCACACTAAATTATTCCGTTGCTCCGTTTTTCACTACATACTTTAGTCTGAGACTAGCATCATTGAAGTCGTCTGTGGTGACGAGGGGCACGAGGGGCGTTGTACAACACAAAGTCCCTTTACTACTCTGATTGGATCGCCTCTAACCAATCAGAGTATTAAAGCCGCTTTACCCAAGCGTGTTCTGGCACTGGCCCAAGCCATTGATTTCTTGACCAATCAGACGGCCCCGAATGTGTTCGCAATCGGTGAAGGGTCAGGGAGGTACTCAGAGCCAGACTCAATGCGAAGAAGAAACTAACGTCCGTGGGCGTGGAGTATAGTCGGAGCAAGGAGCCTGGGGAGCCAACCCGATGACATCGTCAAAAGTTTAAACATTTTAAAAACTGTTCTTTTCAAACACTATGAAATTTGCGGTGATATGGGGAGCAAGAAAATACCCTCCCTTGGGCTAGAAATTCATTGCAGGTTTTGAATATCAGTTTTTTACTTTTAATCCTACCCTGTGATGTCACAGAGAAGCATCTTTTAAATCACAGAAATGTGCTGTTTTTACATACACTACCGTTCAAAAGTTTGGGGTCACTTAGAATGTCCTTGTTTTTGAAAGAAAAGCGCATTTTTTGTCCATTGAAATAACATAAAATTGATTAGAAATACAGTGTAGACATTGTTAATGTTGTTATTGACTATTGTAGCTGTAAATGGCAGATTTTTTATGGAATATCTACATAGGTGTACAAAGGCCCATTATCAGCAACCATCACTCCTGTGTTCCAATAGCACGTTGTGTTAGCTAATCCAAGTTTATCATTTTAAAAGGCCAATTGATCATTAGAAAACCCTTTATGTTAGCACAGCTGAAAACTGTTGTTCTGATTAAAGAAGCAATAAAACTGGCCTTTTTTAGACTAGTTGAGTATCTGGAGCATCAGTATTTCTGGGTTCGATTACAGGCTCAAAATGGCTAGAGTTGCAAAGAATAATTCATGTATCAGACTGGCCAATAGAAATAAAAGATTAAGATGGGCAAAAGAACACAGATACTGGACAGAGGAACTCCTAGAAGGCCAGCATCCCGGTGTCACCTCTTCACTGTTGACATTGAGACTGGTGTTTTGCGGGTACTATTTAATGAAGCTGCCAGTTGAGGACTTGCGAGGCGTCTGTTTCTCAAACTAGACACTCTAATGTACTTGTCCTCTTGCTCAGTTGTGCACTGGGGCCTCCCACTCCTCTTTCTATTTTGGTTAGAGACCGTTTGCGCTGTTCTGTGAAGGGAGTAGTACACAGCATTGTACGAGATCTTCAGTTTCTTGGCAATTTCTCGCATGGAATAGCCTTAATTTTTCAGAACAAGAATAGACTGACAAGTTTCAGAAGAAAGTACTTTGTTTATGGCTATTTTGAGCCTGTAATCAAACCCAGAAATGCTGATGACCCAGATACTCAACTAGTCTAAAGAAGGCCAGTTTTTTGCTTCTTTAATCAAAACAACAGTTTTCAGCTATGCTAACATAATTGCAAAAGGGTTTTTTAATGATCAATTAGCCTTTTAAAATGATAAACTTGGATTAGCTAACACAACATGCCATTGGAACACAGGAGTGATGGTTGCTGATAATGGGCCTCTGAACACCTTTGTAGATATTCCATTAAAAATGAGCCATTTCCAGCTACAATAGTAATTTACAACATTAACAATGTCTACACAGTATTTCTGATCAATTTGATGTTATTATAATGGACAAAAAATTTGCTTTTCTTTCAAAAACAAGGATATTTCTAAGTGACCCCAAACTTTTGAACGGTAGTCTATGTAGACACTTCCCACTGGGCACAGACATCATTTAATTATTTTTTATGTATTTACATTTGGTTGAGATATCAGGTTAAATGACAAAAAAATACAAAAAAGTAAAAGTTCCCTTACGTTGATAACTTTTTGCAAATCCAAACAGTTTTCCACATTGAATCAACATCATCAAATAGATTTTTAAACAACCAGTTTTTGCTCAGTGGTTGGTTTGGTGCTGAGATGATGAGGTTAAAAAGTGGCAGAATTACCCTTTAAGAGGGAGATCTAAGGGCGGGCACCAGCCTGCCAAAGACAGGCTAGGTTTAGGTTTTGGAGGCTATGCATAGTGGGGGATGAGGGGAATATAGATATGTTGTGAAAAAGCAGACTGCCAGATTGTACAGTGAAGAGTTCCCACATCAAACCAGGCTCTAGCCATCCAGCCATTCGTGCCTTCTCCTTCGAACACACACTGCTAGTCATACACATATATACCACATATCATTCACAGATGGGGATTCCGTTGGGATTTATAAACCATTGACTATTCAATTATGAACACTGCACTATTATTTTGAAAAGTAAGTTATTTATGTATTTATTTGTGTTAGTAAATGATATATTCTGGCAATATCTTCTGTTGAAAATGCAGAGGAGAGTTGTGGCCCTTTTCCATCCATCACTAGTTGTTCAACCAGACATCTTCACTTCAGTTCAACAGCTTCATATCAAAGCCCACATGCACCAACACACACTATTGCCATGTCCCCAGCATCATCTGCAATCCATGGACAATTGTCAACCTCTGGATGACACAGACTTATCCTACAATGCTCAGATACTGCTAAATTGGATACGGCCTAATTTTACTAGCGCCGTCTGATGCGCTGTGTACCAGAGTTGTTTAGGGGTGGTGCACTATTCGTAATATAGACAGATTCAGATGCTGGTTTCTATTTTCTGTAACAAGGTGAGGACATGGAGGTGTGAGAGTAGTGGGAGGAGGGGGGGGGGCAATGAGAGGGGTTTGGGGTGAGGGTGTTAAATGCATGTCACAGCTATCTGCATGAGGAATGTGCCTGCTTCAGAACTAAGGGAGAGGAAGATGGGCTTACTGTGCTGCCCGAGGCTTTGGGAGGCTTCAGATGTATTTTATTATTAAATGTCACCAACTTCACCAGAAATACATTATACAAGAATAAACAAAGTGTTGTTTTATAAGATCCAGGCTTCTGTGATGCTTTGGATCCGAAACATTGTCAGGGATGACATGATGTCCAGCGCCAGTGGGATCACTTCCTCAGTCATTTTAATATGTTGAACAACCAGGGTAATGCTCTTCTAACCAGTGGACCTTTAATTGATGCATGTATTCAGTAATGTTACACTTGTGCCTTGTTTCCTTCACCTGTTCACATGCCTCACATTGACAATTAAGTGTTCTCCACTTCCCTCCACCCGGTGCCCGCAGACAAAAAAAAGACAGTACTCAATGATCAAGTCCATCTTTCAGGTCTGCATATATTTCAAATGGTAGCATTCATTCTGTCAGAGCTTCTGTAAGAATGGAAATGTCAGGGAGAGGAAAGATCTAGAAGATTCTAGGGGGAACCAAATGGCTACAGGTAAAGGACATTTAGCATTTTATCCTATTTCGTGGATCCATCTTAGTGCCTCCTGAAAGATAAGACTAGAGAGAGTCAGGGTCATACATAGTGACATGCTATGGGCCGGTTTACCAGATAAAGATTAAGGGCCCAATTAAATCTGTATCGCTGAATCGTTACAAATTGCACGATCGAAATGTTAAGGTAAATTCCGGTTGAACCGACATATGCAGCGTTTACACTAACGCGGGACCATTGCCTTGAAATTTCAATCACGCTATAACACTGAACTTCCACAACACCGATTGAATAGAGCCCTAAATCTAGTACTGGATTTAAAATTATGCTCAATGGAGATTCTCCATTGAAAGTGCTTTTTAGTCCAGGACTAAACTTAATCTGGGTCTGTGCAAGCAGCCCATATTTCCAGTCAACCTTCAAACTTTGTTCTATTGACCACATCATCCTCCCATTGATATTCTGTTCACACCCTACTGTACAAGGAACCCGGGATCAGACACAGAGAAACAGAAACAGAGGGGGGAAATTATAATCTAAAAAATATATTTATATGTTTATATATATTTACGAGGTATGTATCCACAAAAAAAGAAAACACAAAAAAGTACAAATTGAGCAGTCTTTTTCCAAACGCAACCTCTCTCGTGACATAAAGCCCCTCTTTAATAATAATAATAATAATAATAATAATAATGAATAATTAATTAGCTAAATAAAACCAGGATGAAGCGATGCTCCCACAACCCTGCCCTCTTCGTCAGAGCCTTTAGTCCAGCTCGCCGTCCCTCTGAGACATCTTTATGTTCAGTCTCCTCATTAGGAGTCCAAAAGCACCAAAGCCTCCTGGCCACATGGTGGCGCTGTGCTGCACTGGCTGGCTACTGTACTGCACTCTACTAACCCTTCTTCATTCACATCCCTCTTTGCATAAAAATATAAAAAGGCAAAAACCTTTGAATGACCCCCCCCTCCAGTAACCGTTGCTATGCAGAAAGCGTTTCCCAGTTCCCCCTCCAACCTTGTCTCCAGGTGGGATGGGGGTCAGGTTTGGGTTGGGGGTGATGGGGTGGAAGGGGGGCGTCCGCCGCTGCAGCTCAAAGATGTCTTTGTGCAACAAAACTAAGATTAAACTGAAGGAGAAGAAAACAAAACAATGGCAGCAGGCAGGCAGGTCTCCTCCTGGCAGGCCATTGGATTGTTAGTTGTGTTGTTAGGGGCAACGACATCGGAGACTGCTCTCGTAGGGTCACGCCAGATACTGCTGCATTGCTGTCTTCGCCCTGAAAGAGAGCGAGAGAGTCAGTATCCTACAACACAATGAGTGTGCATGTGTTTGTGTCAATAGGAGAGAGAAACTGAAGGAAAGCGGGAGAGATCAGAAGTGTGTGTGGCTGTGTCGGACCTGTCACAGAGGTTGGGGTCTGAGGCCTGGGTGAGTTTGTGCAGGATGTCTACAAAGCCCAACTCCCTCAGCTTGTCCTGACGCTCCTGGGAACCTGAACAGAAAGAGACACCGACGTGGGAAGGTTAGAGAGGAGGATGTTGGAGCCAGAGGCAGAGACCCGGTCCAACAGTGTTTACTCAAAACAGATGAAAACCATTGATGTAGTGAAGCATAAATGCGTTACGTTGCCGTCATGCATAACTTGATCCACTTTATACCACTACATCCATGAAACTACCACTAGCCCTAACTAACACAAACGCTTTGAACATCTGTGTTTCCACACTCCCCCACAGTCCCCCCCAGCTTGTGACAACCTGTCATGGCGTTGGCCTCACCGTCCTCCTCGTTCCAGATCAGGTTGGAGATACAGAAGGTGGCCGCCAGCTGGAGCTTCACATTAGAGTGAGCCTGAGAGGATATCACAGAGGAAATGTCAGTACTTGCTTAAGATATGTCAACAATATATGCAAAGAGAGATGGTCAAATTCGTTCTAAATAAAAATGATCACACATGGATACAGGCAAATATGAAGGTTGACAGTTCAGTGAACCTCTTTAAGCCTGATCACTTGTCGAGAATTAAGTATAGCTACAGTGGCTAATGGAGGGAAGAGACTCTACCATGTAATATTTGATTTTCTGGAGGATGTCGTCATTGGTCATGATGAGTTCCTTGGCTGTGTTGCCATCGGCAATGTTGGCTAGGATACAGAGTGTCTGAAACACAGACAGCAGCTCTGTCCTGAAGTGTTTCTCAAGACAAAAGTATGGTTGCAGAACTGCTAACTTCTCAGAAATTCACAGGTTTTCTAGAAAATTGGAGCACTCCTGGAATTAGGAAATAAGCAAGGAGGGAATAATCAAACTGGAAAACCTGGGAATTTGGGATTAAGTGAATGAAATATTGCAACCCTACATCAAAGTGTTCATGGTATAGTAAGCTGAAGGGGGGGGTCATACCTGTTCCTTGACCTCGATGCTGTGTTCTCCCTCGAGGATTAGAGTGACTGCCTGCATGATCTGCTTCCCATGAGAACTCATGACCTGGTCTATGTGCTGGGAGACAGAAGGGAGAGGAGGTTAGAGAAAGAGAGCGATCAAGCGGGATAGAGTATGAAAAGGCGAGACAATGTGCGTGTGAGACTTGAGATGATTAAAAGCAGAGTCTGTGAGTGTCTGTGTCTGACGACTGCAGTACCGAAAGAGAAATACAAAACCTGACCAAACAAGCCTCAGCTTCCTTTGGAAGGCTCAGGAGAATGGTCTTCCACAACAAAAGGCCTCAGCTTCCTTTGGAAGGCTCAGGAGAATGGTCTTCCATAACAAAAGGCCTCAGCTTCCTTTGGAAGGCTCAGGAGAATGGTCTTCCACAACAAAAGGCCTCAGCTTCCTTTGGAAGGCTCAGGAGAATGGTCTTCCACAACAAAAGGCCTCAGCTTCCTTTGGAAGGCTCAGGAGAATGGTCTTCCAGAACAAAAGGCCTCAACCTTCACACAGAAATATCTGTTTACCAGGAAGTGATCATGACAACTCTCCTCTACAGCTGCAAGACGTGGACCATCTACACTCACAACATCAGGATGCTGGAGGCCTTTCACATCAGGTGCCTTTAGTGCACTCTGTGGATAACCTTGCGTGACCGGGAGCCCTGTATGGCCAGCTCTGCAGAGGGTCAGGGGAGGCGCTACAAAGACCAACTGTAGACCATGAAGGAAAAGTACAAGCTTAACCCTACCCAGCTGGAGGTTACTGCCCCTGAACGCTCCATCTGGCGTCAGCTCTACCAGCAAGGCGTGCAGAAGCTTGAGAAGGACAGGAACGGGCTACGGAGAAGAAAGCGCCTCAAGAGACATGAAGCCAGGAATGCACCTAGACCCCCCCAATCGGAGAATCTACATGCCCTGTCTGCAACAGACGATGTGGGTCAATGATTGGACTTAAGTCACACAGACTACCTTAAGTGTGTGTGTCTCTGTGCCAGTCTTACAGGTCGTGTGGAGAGCAGGTTCCGTAGCAGGCCCAGGGTCTTCATCAGGACGTTAGAGTCAGGGTCAGAAAGCAGACGGAAGAGCTGCTCTGTTCCCAACGCTCTCACAATCTCCCCCTTCACCTTCTGGTCCGCCTGGAATGCCATGTTCTACACACACAATAATGAAGGTGTAGGTTAGACACACACCTTCTATAGTAGGGTTACGCAGTTACAGAAACTTCACCAAAGTTCCAGTTGGAAGATTCTCAGTTGAAGGGTTGCCTCACTGCTTATGCTCTACTGACTGAGAATCAATGGAGCAAGGCAGTACAGTGGTGAGAGCAGAGCAAGGCAGTACAGTGGTGAGAGCAGAGCAAGGCAGTACAGTGGTGAGAGCAGAGCAAGGCAGTACAGTGGTGAGAGCAGAGCAAGGCAGTAAGGGGGTGAGAGCAGAGCAAGGCAGTAAAGTGGTGACTCACCATTAGAGCCCAGATGCCGTTGACCCTCAGGGCTGGACTATCACTCTGGGTCAGACTGCATAGTAACTCTATCACCCCTGACTCCAAGATGGGCTGCAGACATACACAAAATATATGCACTTACTCCCACTGGTCATGCTAAATTGCAGGTTCACAACCGACAGCTAATGTTTGGTCCTAAAACATCAAGAAAAAAAATATGAACACACACACACAACCAGTCAAAGGTTTGGACACACCTACTCATTCAAGTGTTTTTCTTGATTTTTACAATTTTCTACATTGTAGAATAATAGTGAAGACATAGAAAACTATGAAATAACACATATGGAATCATGTAGTAACCAAAAAGGTGTGAAACAAATCAAAATATATTTTATATTTGAGATTCTTCAAAAGTAGCCACCCTTTGCCTTGATTGATGACAGCTCTGCACAATCTTGGCATTCTCTCAACCAGCTACACCTGGAATGCTTTACCAACAATCTTGAAGGAGTTCCCACATATGCTGAGTACGGGCTGCTTTTCATTCACTCTGCAGTCCAACTCATCACAAACCATCTAAATTGGGTTGAAGTCAGCTGATTGTGGTGGCCAGGTCATCTGATGCAGCATTCCATCACTCTTCTTCTTGGTAAAATATCCCTTACAGAGCCTAGAGGTATGTTGGGTCATTGTCCTGTTGAAAAACAAATGATAGTCCCACTAAGCCCGAACCAGATGGGATGGCGTATTGCTGCAGAATGCTGTGGTATCCATGCTGGTTAAGTGTGCCTTGAATTCTAAATAAATCACTGACAGTGTCATCAGCAAAGCACCCCCACACCACCTCCTCCATGCTTCACGGTGGGAACCATACATGCGGAGATCATCCATTCACCTACTCTGCGTCTTACAAAAACACGGAGGTTGGAACCAAAAATTTCAAATTTGGCTCATCAGACCAAAGTACAGATTTCCACATGTTTCATTGCACATGTTTCTTGGCCCAAGCAAGTCTCTTCTTATTGGTGTCCTTTAGTAGTGGTTTCTTTGCAGCAATTCAACCCTGAAATCCTGATTCATGCAGTCTCCTCTGAACAGTTGATGTTGAGATGTGTCTGTTACTTGAACTCAGAAGCATTTAGTTGGGCTGCAATCTGAGGTGCAGTTAACTCTTAATGAACTTATCCTCTGCAGCAGAGCTACCTCTGGGTCTTCCTTTCCTGTGGCGGTCCTCATGCAGTTCCATCATAGCGCTTGGTTTTTGCGACTGCAATTGAACTTCTAAAGTTATTGACATTTTCCAGATTGACTGACTTTCATGTCTTAAAGTAATGATGGACTGTCATTTCTCTTTGCTTATTTGAGCTGCTCTTTTCATAATATGGACTTCGTCTTTTACCAAATAGGGCTATCTTCTGTATAACCCCCCCCCCACAACACAACTGATGCTCAAACACATTAAGGAATGAAATTATACAAATTAACTTTTAACTAGGCACACCTGTTAAGAATGTCAAGAGTGTGCAAAGCTGTCATCAAGGCAAAGGGTGGCTACTTTGAAGAATTTCAAATTAAAATATATTTTGATTTGTGTAACACTTTTTTTGTTACTTCATGATTCCATGTGTTATTTTAAAGTTTTGATGTCTTCACTATTATTTCTACAATGTAGAAAATATTAAAAATAAAGAAATCCTTAAATGAGTAGGTGTCCAAACTTTTGACATTCAACTTTACTGAGCTGTGTTCGTCTACCAATCATGAAGCTAGCTAGGTAGCAGTGTTGTATTGCTAGCTAGGTAGCAGTGTTGTATTGCTAGCTAGGTAGCAGTGTTGTATTGCTAGCTAGGTAGCAGTGTTGTATTGCTAGCTAGGTAGCAGTGTTGTATTGCTAGCTAGGTAGCAGTGTTGTATTGCTAGCTAGGTAGCAGTGTTGTATTGCTAGCTAGGTAGCAGTGTTGTATTGCTAGCTAGGTAGCAGTGTTGTATTGCTAGCTAGGTAGCAGTGTTGTATTGCTAGCTAGGTAGCAGTGTTGTATTGCTAGCTAGGTAGCAGTAGTAGTGTTGTATTGCCAGCTAGGTAGCAGTAGTGGTGGTGTATTGCGGTCTTCTGGTCTCACCTCTTTGCTGGGTGAAAACTCCAGTAGCAGGTTGCATAGTGTAGAAGAGGCCATAACCAACACCTCGTCTGGAGCGTTCTGTAACAACTACACACAGCAGAGAAGAGACGTACAGTCTCACTACGAAGGCCATGTACTTTGCAGCATACAAAGATAATTTCTATAGTAAGTAGTCTTGTATAGTGAGAAAGAGACCCCTTGGTACAGACCTTCATAAGCGGCTTCCATACGGCGTGGTCATGAAAACTAGTCCTCAACTGCTGGACTGACCGGGACAGACTGTGAAGACACCTGGACACAGAGGAAGAGTCAATATCACAACAGGCACACACGGCTACCATTTGAGAGTCAGATGTCTCGGATGCAAGGAGATCTTCTTAGGCTAAGAAGGGAACAGAATGTGACAGGACACTCAGGATGTCACAGCACCCTCAGTGGAGTGGTAGGGATGTTATCAGTACCTGACGGCAGCAAGCCGCACCTTGACGCTGGATTCTGACAGACCACTCACTATCCTGTCCATCATGTTCTCTGTCTCTGTGATCTGAGGAGGAGAGAGACGGGGGGGTGTTAGGAAGAGGACACGGACACATTTCTAAAGGCGGCTGGGTAGGGGTGTGTGTGTGTACTGTTGAGTGAAAGCCACCTTCTTGCGGATATCTTCGTCGTTGGAGCCCAGTGAGGCGTACAGTTTAAAGGCAGCTTGTCTCAGCTCGTGAGCATGCTTCAGATCGTGATCCAACTGCAGATAAAGACAATTCAATATTTGGTGCGAGGTAAGAGTTAGAGGGTTTTGTCCAAAGTAAGGAATGTGGTGTTCTTTTCTCACAACAGTGTCTGGGTTTTCCTGACGGTAACAGTTTTCTCTGCCTTGTAAGATTGCCTGGCTAGGTTAAATGAGTAAAGTCCAGTGTCTCACCCTCTTGATGTCAGTGATGGCGCTGACAGAGCTGGGGTATTTGAAGTAGTCAGCCAGCATGGCCACTAGGTGGTCGGTTACACTGGCGATCCTCTGCAGCTCCACATCAGGCTCCATCAGGTAGGCCAGGGTCTCTGCCCCCTCCACACGCTCCTCCAACAGACGCTCCTTACTGCACATCCTCACCAGGCACGGCAGGGTCTACACAGGGATGGAACAAGGATTATACACACACACACAGGGAAGACACTACACACAACAGAAAGGCTAGACTCAACATACATCACACACATACCAGTACCAGACAAGTCATAAGATGAGTGCACAAGACACGCAAAATGGTATAAATCACCTTTAAAACGATGCAGCTGTCATCTGTCCTAATGGCTCCTGCTCGACACATGTATGTTAGACTGGGGGAGAGGAGGAAAGCAAAGGGTGAGCGAGAGGGGGAAAAGAGATTATCTTCCCGAAACTAAAACACTTGAGATTCTTACTTTAATAGTCCGCGGAAAAACATATACTTTACAGTTACTTCAACATTGTCAATGGAAGCATACTTCTTTTAATAGTCAAGTGAAGGAAACACTCACTCACCACTTGGCTGCTGTGAGCTGCATGTCAATGGGCTGATCCCTTTGCATCATTCTGACAAATACCTGAGAGAGCAGCTCCTCATCCACCAGTACTGAGAACAGAGAGGAGAACATTGATTTTCATAGTAACTTCATTATACAATATTGTCACCATCTGACAAACTTTTTGCTACCATGACGATACCAATATAATGCCAAGAATAGAACTCTTCTGACACAGAGTGAAGAATATAGCTGGTAGCTGTCCCAGTCAGGTCCCAAAGCAGCAGCAAGAGAGAGACAGACAGACATAAATAGAAGGGGAAATAAAGCCTCTCACCATTAACCAGTGTCATGGAGACCTGAGTGTTCTCATAGGCCAGGACCGAGAAGCATTTTAATGCCTGCATCCGTACCTGTATAGGATGAGAGCAAAAAAGAAAGAAAAGAATGAGAGAAGAGGGGGGAAGAGAGTGAGAGAGAGACATAGTAATATAAAAAGGTCAGAGATGGTAGTACTGAGATTGGGGTGAGAAGTAGTTTCAAAGACTACCTTATAGGAGGGAGAGATGAGAAGAGGAGCAATGTTCTGGATGGCCCCGTGGTTAAACAGAACCGTCTGGTGCTCCGGAGTCTACAAAACACACACACCGAGTAATTCTTCAGACAGACTTTTTTTTAAATGATAGTTTATCTGATGATTGACCTTTAACATGTAGTGTCTTCGGTCTTCTATTACAATACTGTAAATCTTTCTGTAATGTGAAGTGTTTTAAATGTGTGCTGGTGTAGTGACCTTGCAGCAGTGGGAGAAGATCTGGGTGATGTACTCCTGCGTCCGCTGTGACCGACTCAGCAGGGACATGAGGTGGGGGATCACAGTGGGGTCCTGACAAGGTGTAACACACAGTGTTACTGCACGCAAGCACCCCCCCCCCCCCACCAGTGTTACTGTGTTACTGTGCGCGCGCTACTGTGCGCATATAAACACACCCAGTGTTACTGTGCACACACACACACCCAGTGTTACTGTGTGCGCGCTACTGTGCACACACACACACCCAGTGTTACTGTGTGCGCGCTACTGTGCACACACACACACCCAGTGTTACTGTGTGCGCGCTACTGTGCACGACTGTGTTACTGTGCACACAAACATACACCCAGTGTTACTGTGCACACAAACATACACCCAGTGTTACTGTGCACACAAACATACACCCAGTGTTACTGTGCACACAAACATACACCCAGTGTTACTGTGCACACAAACATACACCCCAGTTAGACACAACACATCACTAAGAATAGTGATGGCATGTTACACCATATCAATGGTATGTGTGTCAGAGTGAGTGTATTGGGGGGGGGGGGGGGGGGGGGGGGGATAGACACAGAAAGAGAAGAGTGCGAGAGACTTACAGTGTAGAGCAGCTGCACTGGGGTGACTGGACTGATGAAGACTGTCCTGAGGCAGCGTAGACAAGCCTCGATGAAGATCAGGTCTGGACATAGGAGACCTGCAGAGAGACACACTTGCTATGAGAGAGAATGAGTATGTGTCTCCTCAGTCAGAGCGCTGTCCTGTCAGTGAGTTATGACTGAAAGACGAACACTGGTCAGCACGTCACTCTTAGTGTGACTGAGTGATTGTGTGTGAGTGTGTATGGATTTGTCTGTGTTATGCCCACCTTGCAGTAGGGCAGGGATGATGTGACAGTCAACCAGGGACTTGATGTTGTTCTCGGTGCCCATGGCCAGACTGCCCAGCACCACCGCACACTCTGCCCTCAGCTCTGAGCTGGACGAGCCCTGCTGAAGCAGATACAGTAACCTGGGGAGAGACACACAGTCAACACTGCCATTCAATTGGGCTTGGAGATTGGGTTGAGGGGAGGGGAAAGAAGGAGAAAGAGGGAGATGGGAAAACAGGTGAAGGGAGAGACACACCTGGGCACAGCTCCCAGGACAATCAGGTTGGCTTTCTGTTTGTTGTTTCCGATTACAGCATTCTTCATGTCACTGTGAACACACACAGGGTCAGAGTCAGATGTGTGGAGCTTCCTCAGCATGTTACCAACAGCCACAATAACAACAACACTTGACAGAGTTCAACCACAGTAGCAATCATATCACCTACGCTAAACCACACAAGTCTAAACACTAACGCTAACAGCCACAGGTTCAACTGAGAAACATCATTGCTGTTCAAGCTTGTTAACATGTTGCTTTGAGGATAGAATTCTGAACATCACACACCACTTATATAAGCCAATAACTTACAGTACCAGTCAAACCTACGCATTCAAGGGTTTTTCTTCAATTTGTACCATTTTCTACATTGTAGAATAATAGAGTAGACATCAAAATATGAAATAACACATAATGGAATCATGTATTAACCAAAAATGGGTTAAACAAATCAAAATATATTTGAGATTTTTCAAAGTAGCCACCCTTTGCCTTGATGACAGCTTTGCACACACTTGGCATTCTCTCAACCAGCTTCATGAAGTAGTCACCTGGAATACATTTCAATTAACAGGTGTGCCTTGATAAAAGTTAGTGGAATATCTTTCCTTCTTAATGTGTTTGAGCAAATCAGTTGTGTTGTGACAAGGTAGGGGTGGTATACAGAAGAGAGCACTATTTGGTAAAAGACCAAGTCCACATTACGGCAAAAACAGCTCATATAAGCAAAGAGATACGACAGTCCATTACTTTAAGACATGAAGGTCAATCAATACGGAACATTTTAAGAACGTTTCCCGCAGTTCTCAAAAATGGCTTTTAGGAGGACCGCCACAGGAAAGTAAGATTCAGAGTTACCTCTGCTGCAGAGGACAAGTTCATTAGAGTAAACTGAACCTCATATTGCAGCCCAAATAAATGCTTCACCGAGTTCAAGTAACCGACATAGCAACTGTTAAGATGAGACTGCGTGAATCAGGCCTTCATGGTCAAATTGCTTTAACTAACTCAGAGGCTGCTTACTACACCGAGACCCAATCACTGGCCACCTTAATATTGTTTACATATATTACATTACTCATATATCTACATACTGTATTTTATAATATATATTGCATCTTGCCTATGCCGCTCGGCCATCGCTCATCCATATGTACATATTCTCATTCACCCCTTTTAGATGTGTGTGTATTAGGTAGTTGGGAAATTGTTAGATTACTTGTTAGATATTACTGCATTGTCAGAACTAGAAGCACAAGCATTTCGCTATACTCGCATTAACATCTGCTAAACATGTGCCCAATACAATTTGATTTGAAACCACTACTAAAGGACACCAATTATAAAGAAGAGACTTGCTTGGGCCAAGAAACACGAGCAATGGACATTAGACCGGTGGAAATCTGTCCTTTGATCTGATGAGTCTAATTTTAATATTTCTGATTCCAACTGCTGTGTCTTTGTGATAAGCAGAGTAGGTGAATGGATGATCTCCGCATGTATGGTTCCCACAGTGAAGCATGGAGGAGGTGGTGTGATGGTGCTTTGCTGGTGACACTGTCAGTGATGTATTTAGAATTCAAGGCACACTTAACCAGCATGGCTACCACAACATTCTGCAGCAATATGCCATCTCATCTGGTCTGAGCTTAGTGGGACTATCATTTGTTTTTCAACAGGACAATGACCCAACACACCTCCAGACAGTGCTATTTGACCAAGGAGTGGAGTGCTGCATCAGATTACCTGGCCTCCTCAAATCACCGACCTCAACCCAAGTGAGCTGGTTAGGGATCGGTTGGACCGCAGAGTAAAGGAAAAACAGCCAAGAAGTGCTCAGAATATGTGGGAACTCCTTCAAGACTGTAGGAAAAGCATTCCAGGTTGAAGCTGGTTGAGAGAATGCCAAGAGTGTGCAAAGCTGTCATCAAGGCAAAGGGTGGCTACTTTTGAAGAATCGCAAATATATTTTGATTTGTTTAACACTTTTGGTTACTACATGATTCCATATGTGTTATTTCATAGTTTGGATGTCTTCACTTTTATTCTACAATGTAGGAAATAGAGACCCTATAGAATGCAATGCATATGACATAAAGATACAAGTAGCTAGATGGAATTAAATAGCCATGAGAAGACGGAGGCCAGTGGAAAAGTACTGCTGCACCAGTCAGGTAAGAAGCAACTCGGCTAGCCATCCAAAACCGTAACCAGAGCTGGGTCTCGGAGTTAAAAATAAAGATGAAAAGATGTCCGACTCCAAGCTGTGCTGAGGCTCTCACTCACACTGCCCAGTGAAACACACTCTCTCAGTCACACACACACACTAGCAGAGACCTGGCATACCACACAGCATGAATCACACTGACTGATCGGAGAGAAACAAACACCACTGACAGCCAGGTTGTACAGCCACATGTAAACAAAGTGTTCCAAGCAGCTCACACTGAGCATGCTCACGTCGCACCTCAAACAAATCAATCATTGACAGACAGCTCCCTCCAGAGCACCTAGAACTGCCTGCTCCACCCGCATACAGATACCAGACTCACACAAGGACAGACAGAGGCCCAAATGGCATCCTATTTCCCATAAGGCTCTGGTCAAAAGTAGTGCACCAAGTAGGGGATAGGGTGCCATTTGGGACAAAAACAAAGATGGACAGACAGGGCAAATATCTATTTTCCTATAGAAAAACCATAGGCTACTACAACACAAGGTAATGTACTTACATGACTCCCTGTAGCACTTTCTGCGGGTCAGGGTCAAAAAGCCTGTCAACATAATGGCGACTGGTGGCCGTGACCTCCTGCATGGTGACAAGAGACAGAACAACAATGAGTCAGCGCTGGCCTCCCTCATCATCCCACTGCTACCACCAACCACACACTCAGCAGAAAGACACCGGCCTGGGCCAGATAGATACTCCATCCCAGAAAAGCCCCTCCTAACGATATGACTGGTCGACAGGCAGTAGGCTACTCTCGTCAAGCTGTAAACTCATCCAGTGCACGAGATGGTCATATGTCACTTGATAACTTTGTTTATGTTTATCATTGAGGGACCGTCCAGAACTTTCCTCACGACTCACTATGTAATAGGTTACTGATGAGCAAAGAGACACTGCTCTACTATAGCTCTCTTTAAAAAAAGGGGATTTGCAGTGACGTGTGTATTCCTTGTGAATCATACCATATCAGTAATGAGTCAGTAAGGGATCTGAAACAAAGTTCTTTAACAATTGAAGTAGATTACAATTACAGTAGTCCAGATGCAGTTATAGGTGCAGCATCACATTTCAGGTGGGTGAAATGTAAAATTTAAACAATATGATGTCTCCTGAACAGCTAATCAAAGGGCTATACCCAGACCCCTCTTTTACGCTGCTGCTATTCTCTGTTAATTATCTATGCATAGTCACTTTAACTCAACCTACATGTACATTTTACCTCAATTACCTCAACTGTGGCCCAGCACATTGACTCTGTACCGGTACCCCCTGTATATAGCCTCGCTATTGTTATTTTACTGCTGATATTTAAATTATTTGATCATTGTATTTTCTATTTCTTACTTAATTTTTTCTTAAAACATCTTAAAGCATTGTTGGCTAAGGGCTTGTAAGTAAGCATTTCCATGTAAGATCTCCTGTTGTAATCAGAGCATTGTACAAATAACATTTTATTTTATTTGAATATGACATTTGGCAAATGTTGTTAAACCTAGCTCTGGCTTTGGCCATTTCCTTACAGGTCCTGAAAAACATATCTGTTGACAGACCAACAAAATGTGTTCATTTGCCACCTGTTAAAGAGCTGTATAGCTTGCCGTGTATTCATGGCATCTTCATGTATTTCCTCCAAAACCCTGTGATCTGGTCAATGACACTACCAACAGCATATGGGGGCGTTTCCAGTATGATAACTTTAAACTATCTTTCTAACGTTAGCTTAATAGCTAACTTTATAACATAAGTAAAAATGATAAACGTTAGTCTTAAAAACGTGAAATTGGATTCTCGATCACAAAACTGACAGCAGTTGACACTTGACATAGTTAGCTAGCCTTCTACCCAAAACTGACTCAGACAACTAGCTAGTTCTTTATAGCATGCTACCTAACTAACAGAGAAGGTACGGTTATAGACAGCTAGCCAACTAAGTAGCTAAATCGCGGTTGGTTCCAGCTAGCCTAACCTGATTTAATTACACCGTCACTGTGTAATAAAGTTATTAAATGTTGCGGGTTCTCGTTATAATTTGATTCACGTAAATGTCACCGGTTACTAGTTAGCTAGCGAAGTCATTCCGGGTGAACGTCGGGAGACCGCCCTAACTACAGTAGCTAACGTTAGCTAGCTAAATGTTGCAAAGCCTGAGTTAGCGTAGCTAGCTAGCAACTTCAGTGCATGCCCTCAACCCACATTGATAACTTGATGCGACACATAGAATGCGTTTCACTATGCAATGCAGTTAGGAAGAATGCAGTGCATAGCAAAAATAAAGTATTTATTAAATAGTATAAGAGCGACTCACAGATAGCACGCTGATGCGGAGAGGGGCCTCCAACAAGCACGCCATCTCTCTTCCCCCTGTCGAGCACCCCAATCGGAGCAGCACTTTCCAAACACTCTGCCCTCCAGACCAGCTGCTCAGATTAAAAAAGTAAATATAGCTAAATCACGCAACACTTTAGAAGCACTTAGTATTTCATGGGTTAGGTGGAGTTAGTCGGGTGTATTTTGTCTGTTTAAGCCACAGATAACGTTTCCTGTGATAATGAAACTATTGTTTATAGTTGCACACTGGCTACATTGCTCGAATGTCAATTTGTGAATCAAGTCAATTAGGTACATTTTGGTTCTAAACGCGCAGATCATTTGAAATTGAAGTTTGGGTGATTCGACAAACATTTGATTATTATAAGCATTTATGTTCATATACAAATATGTTTTATTCATAAAGAAGTGGTGATAGTCCGAATTACAACGTTTCGGGATAATGTACGGATGTTTGTTTTGTAAATTATTTTTATTGTGGAAAGTGCAACCTATGAGTCCATCGCTCGATTTACTTTGGTGGATGTGGTGTGCGCATGCGCTCTGGGCAAACTAGACTGAGGGGAAAATATGTTCGATTCATACGTTTTGGTTGAGATGAACGGAACAAACCAACATAATCATAATCACGCTACGTCGTAAATGAAAATAGCAAAAGGTGAGAAAAAAATGTATACGTTTGATATGACCATGTCTCTTAGACAGGACAAGTCTACAACCTGTCTACAACCCCATAGAGAGTTATTGACAGCAGATCTCTAGAGCTAGCGACAACAACCAACACAAATGATTGAGCAAATATGCTAACTTTTATTATATTGTATTCTGTAGTTGTCTTCCTCATCATATCATTAATGTATTTCCCTCGACCTAGCTCGTTATGCAAACCAAACTATTACTGTAGCTACAGTATATCAGAAGGTACATAGAAGGGCAGCTGCTGTAATCTGTTGGCCTCTATGGATTTAGATGGTTCGTTTAGTTTAAGGGACAATCTGTTGTATTTCTGATGGTTGTATTTTGGTTGTTGCAGGTAATACTCTGGAGAGTAGACAGCTCTGGTCCTGACCATCTTCATCTGGGGGAATCACGAGCCTCCAACCACCTCCAGGACTGGTGGGTAAGACCTTACCTTTAGACTCTGGCTACAAAGTTAACACGCATATTACAAGTTCCACAGATTGATCTCAAGGAAACTTGCCCATCAGGCAATTCAGGAGCAGTTTTCACTTGCCTGAAAATGTTATTGTGCATCTAATAATAACAACAGTGTATGTGGTGTTCCATCAGGTTATGCTGGCGTTGTGCGCTACAAAGGAGTAAGGATAGGTGGCTTGTCTAGAATCCTCAAAGGGCATGATTACAGGAAAGGGGAGGTCAAAAAGCTCTAGTAGATATATCCTCCTGTCCCTGCAAATGCGTTGCAGCCCAACCGTCTTTAACATTGAATGAATGTCCTTTTTTACAGTGCGTTACAAGTTCCCTCCATATCCCAGAAACTCCACATCAGGAACATTGATGTCTTCAAACTCAAACAGGTGACTACCACTTACAAGGTTAATATATCATATTATGCCCCCCCCCCCATTATATCATATTTGTCATCATGCCTCCCCTATTTTGCCACTAGATCCAGATGCGTGTCGATGTCTTCCTGACCCATGACTGGCCTCGTGGGATCTACCATTATGGCAGCACGGGGCAGCTACTGAGTAAGAAGAAGTTCCTGAGGCAGGAGGTGGAGTCCAACACACTTCGTAGTCCTGCGGCTGCAGTGCTCCTGGCCCATCTGCAGCCTAACTACTGGTTCTCTGCACACCTCCACGTCAAGTTTGCTGCCCTTATGCAGCACCCGGTGAGCTGAACTGACTACGGTTATGTAGAGAGACTGCTGTGGATGTTCAGAGATGTGATTCTTTCTGATTAATCAGAATTAAGATTCTGTGATTTTTGCATAATGCCAAAACAATATCTTCTTTATCCTGATTTTCATTGTCGTGTTGCTAGGTCACGGAACTGATAGTTCCTATGCAGCACTGGTTATATTGCTGCTCTGTTTTTCCCTTCAGGCCAATGGTGATGCTGCCCTCCGCACTACCAAATTCCTCTCACTGGATAAGTGCCTCCCCTACATTGACTTTCTACAAGTGAGAGAGGGTGATGACACGTGGCATGGATGGTGTGTGATTATGGTCCAGTTTCATAGATCCAGATTAAACCTACTCCTGAATTTATGGAGATTCTGTTCATCTTGGTCTGTGAAACGGCCTGCTTGAAGATCTTGTTTTATGCTAGTAAGGGCTATAGGTGTCTTCTCTATGGTGCATGTCTGAGTTGATGCTGACTTGTAGGGTGTGTGTTTCAGATCGTAGAGGTAGCAGACAGGCCAAGCACATCCCAGGTTCTGGAGTATGATCCAGAGTGGCTGGCCATCCCGAAGGCTAAAAGACAGCTTGCTGGCTGTCAGACCTAACTACTGGAACCCTCCACATAACGGCCTGCACATAAGGTCAAATACTCACACTGTTTGTATTCCTTTCTCTCTCACATATACGACACACCCTGCTATCTCATTTAAACACCTATTCTCTCACACACATACACATTTGTATACTTACAGACCACCCCTCACTTACACACCCACACTTAACTACTTCTGTATGTTGTCCAGGTGGGACATCAGTGTGTCTGAGGCAGCCATGATGGAGGCTGTGGGTGAACTGGGAGGTGAGCAGTCCATCCCAGACAACTTCAGCCTGACCGTGCCAGCCTACGATCCTGCCTGGCCCCCATCCCAGCTACAGAACCAACCCCCAGACCACCCAGCTCTGTGCCACCCAGGACCTCACAGACATCTATGCCCAGGTCGGGTGACAGATGGGCACAGGAGCCCCAGAGCTGGAGGATGATGATGTCCAGAGTGGGGATGAACCCAGTGAGTACCCTATTGACACCTCAGGCCTGTCCAGCTCATACAACCCTGATGAGATTACCATAGAGGAAGAAGAGGGGGAGAAGGAGGGAGGAGAGAAAAAGGGTAAGGGGGAGGGCCCAGATGCAGTGGTGCCTGAGGGTGAGACGGGGGAAGCAGGAGAGAGACTGGACTCAGGGAGCCTCTGGAGAGCTACCCCCCCAGTCGCATGGTCTTGCACATGCTTGAGCCCAAATCAGACCCCGCTACTCCCTCTGGCCTGTCCCTCAACCTACCCCCTCACTCCTCACCCTTGGAAGGGGAAAGGGAGGGGGAGGAGCCCCATGTCCGGATCCCCAAGCGCCCCAGTGGGAAGAAAGGGGACCCCAGCAGTACGGGTAGCAACTCCAGGATCAAACGCAGGAACCAGGTCATCTACACAGCAGTCGACGACAAGGAGAGTGAGGACTAGGGCTGGAACTGTTGTGAAATATACAAGATTCTCAGTTTTTTATATTGATATTGTCCATCAATGAAAACGTATTGTCCTTCTTGATTGCAAACCAACAGAGAGCTGTTTTGTTAGGAAGGGGAGAATCCCATGATGGAAATGTATGTTTTTAAGCCAAATTTCTGTTTTTGTAAATAATGACATTTTGGACAAATGTTGATTTCACACATTTTACTGAGTCGTTTTCTAGTGTGGGTCAACTGCAAAAGGGCTGTTGTAAACAAAACATAAAACAAGTATATCATGTGAAGAATGCAAGTTGATATTTATTGTCATGAATCTTGCCCTGGAGGCAGAACTGAGCGATTTCCGCTAGAAGTGCCAACTGCAAAGTCAAAATTAGCTTATTGTACAAATTCATGATAACTCAAACTAGTTTTTTGGTATTCATTTAAGGTTAGGCATTAGGGTTAGCAGTGTGGTTAAGGTTAGGTTTAAAATCAACTTTTGACTTTGTAGCTGTGCCAGCTAGTGACCACTCTGCAGTACTGCCTCCAGAACAAGATTCATGACGAAAAATGCTAACCTGTGTAAAGAACATGAATATGTTTGTACACTAATCAGTGTTTCCCAAACTCAGTCCTGAGGCCCTCCGTTGGGTGCACGTTATGGGTTTTGCCCTAGCACTACATAGCTGATTCAAATAATCAAAGCTTGATGACAAGTTGGTTATTTGAATCAGCTGTGTAATGCTAGGGCAAAAAAACAAAACGTTCCCCCAGGACCGAGTTTGGGAAACCCTGCACTAAATAGTCAAATCAATTTTGAACATGAACCTTGTGTATGACATCTTTACTCCTGTACAAATTCCGAGATCAGGCCCATGTTCATGTTTATGCCGTGCTTTGTGACTGCCTAAACCAGTGGTTCGTAATTTTTTTTGCAAGCCCCCTAAAGCATTCCAAATGTTCTTGCAACCCCCCCTAAATTAAAAACTATATCTTAAGCCTAACCCATGGCAGAGACAAGTGGCACAACTGGATTAAAACATTTATGATACAAGCCCTCATTTCATATTCACTGCACACATGGCGCAATAGCACATCTTTATTGAACAACACTTTACAGAGGAGCTGAGGGGAGTTTGAGTCTTTCCCACGTTGTGTGGACTTCATCATTATTACACTAACCTGTGATCATAGAATAAGAGTTAATGAATGAGTGACTCATGGACTTATCAAATTAATCATGATGACAGCCCATGAAACAATTAGCTTTTAAAATAAGTAGAGCTCATCACATAGATTGGTGTCCTTAGTGACTAATTCCAGCGTAATGATATAAGTATTCTAGTTAGTAAAATCAACAGTTTCAATAAAATTAGGTGACAAATTATACTGTATTTGACAAGAGCTCCTTACAACTGTACAAAGAGCAGAATTACACTGTGCAGGAAGAGTTAATGATTACAAGCTAATGTTGAGGTCCAGGGAGATGCTTTACTTTTACTTTTTAGCTGGGATGGCTAACTCTGGAAATTCCTTTGGTCTCTACTGAGTTAAGTGAATCAGCTTTTAGTTTTCTTGCACCTTATTTGTGGAACAATCTTCCATCAACCGTTTTTTTGCGGGTGATGTCATACCGTATTTAAAAAATCACGACAGCTGTGATGGAAACAGGTAGTTTCGGTACATTTTTTTTTTTAAATGGCGACAGAATTTGTTCGTTCGACATGTTGGGATCTTTTTTGTGTCTTAATTATGTGAGAAATGGTGGTGGAAACACCTTTATTCCCAAATATTGATATAATAACCATCATATGGAAGTAAACTTGAAGTCATGTGACGATATGGTGTGTCGTCCTCCCACTATGACTTGGGAAACCATGCAGTTTATTAGGCTACAGATGAAATAATATATGATGAACTTCACAGGGTGGTGAAAGTGCATGGTGATCTTGATGCTCCTTTCCAATAAATATCGAGGGTCTTATTCTGGTGACATGATCGACGCTTGACTGCCGTTTAACAAAAACAATTATTCTTGCTCCTATCCATAATAATCTCATTATATAATCTACCAGCCCAGCCTACTCACATATTCACATGAATTTGTCACCAATTGGATGGAAACCTAGCTAGTGTTTTTCTTTCTGTTTGCATTTTGATGTGTATATTTTCTGTCATTCTGGGCTCATCTGTAAAAGACACCTTGGTCTGAGTATGACCCCCTGATAAAATAAAGGTGAAATAAAAAACGTACATTTCTGCCTATTGAACACGCCAAAGCAAACCCAAAACAAAGAACATAGGAAGAAAATGGGAGTAGGCACTTCTTGTTTTGTTTTTAAACCCCTCTTAAGCATCCTTATTCTTCTTAGCTAAGCCTTGGACACATCCCAAATGGATCCTTCCCTACACCAGACACTCCTGTAGATCTGAAACAATTGGAGAGGTGGAAGCAATATGGCAAAAATAATCCACCTATTTGGCCAAGTTAAGCAACTATTATAATGCATTAACCTTTCTGATCTGTTCAGATCTACATACATATGTCTAGGGGTTAAGGGTCAATTCAGAATCTATCAACAGAGTGAGTAGCTCTGTCACCAAAGCTTGCCATCTCGCTCCAGTGCTTTGAACAGCATCAGCTCATTAGTCACTTTAAAAGCTTTTGTTTACAATGTTTTCAATTACATCAACTCTTAAGCAGTAAGAAACAAGACAAATGAGGAATAGCAGAACATATCATGTAGATCATGGCCCTTGCATTCACAACATGACAGGCCAGATACCAGATGCATTGGTTTCCTACCGACTGCAAGTCTAGAGGGGTTTGAGTAGCCTGGTCCCAGATCTGCTTGTGCTGTCTTGCAAACTCCTATAGTCATTGTTGAGCAGAGAGAGACAGATCTGGGACCAGGCTAGGGTTTGAGATGAATACCAACTATAAGTTATCACTATGAGGGGCAAGAAATTTCTCCTGACCATGTAAACTGACCAGGTGAGACTGTGGCCATGGATATCACCAATTGTGCACTAGACAGTAGATTGATTGCTAGAAACAGTGAAGGTTTCCAGTGAAAGCCAGACAGACATGGCCTAGAGCAGACTCACTCAGTCCCAACAGGAAATAAATACTGGACTCTGGGTTCTTCAGTGTACATCTACATCTGTGTGTGGAAGATAGATAAATGAGGAGGAGAGGCCTGGATGATACCAGATGGGCACTGGCAGCATGATGTTTCACAACACCGCTGCTCTGAGGAGTAATAATAATAATATAGCCTAGTAGTTCAAATAAATAAAGGGCACCAGAGGAAATAAGGGTGTCAGAAGAGGCAATAAACCGTGGTTATCCTGCCTCTGTCTTTTGGGATTGTGGGTAACCTGTGCCATCTAACATGGGTTACTCTATCTGTAGGGACTGGGGAGTATCTGGAATGGCCCAGGCCAAGGCTTCAGGGTTGGGTTAAGGTTGTCCAGGCTGCCTGAGGCTCATGCCAGAGGAGGGTGATGAGAGGTCATTTAATACAGCTCTGCCCCTCTGAGGTGCACAAATGGGAATACTATAGGGAGGGAGTATGACCTGCATCCCATTCACTCTTTCATTCCCTCATCCTTCAGACTCCCTTGCTCCATCTCTCCTTTCTTCCCTCTCTGCCACTCAAGAACTTACACTGCAACAATTGCATAATCAAAATGGAACCATGATTGAAATTAAACGAGACAGACAAAATGCAAAACATCCACGACTAGCGCTCAATACTATACAAAGTATTCACTCTCTCACGCTCTTTTTCCTCCTCATGTCTGTCAGTCTTTGTCCAAAATCTCTCTCTGGCGTCGGTTGGTGATTCAAACACTCATAAAAGACAACCGTCCAACTCAAACTCTCTCTTTCTTTCTTCCCCTCTTTCTATTTCTCTCAATAGCGGTCTGTCTGTCTGTCAATGGGAGGGAGGGTAGAGGGGGTGTCCCCCTGCCCAACCCCAGAGGTTGGGAACAGGGATGGCAGGATGGCAGTGAAGCAGTCCTAGTTCCCTCCTCCTCCTCCACAGCAGGATCGGGTGTTGTGGGCTTCAGGATCCTGTATGTTCACTCCCCGGTGTCGCGCTGCATGTGTAGGATTCTGGGTGTCCGTTTTGGGCATCTTTTTGGCTGCAGAGATAGTGGAACACACTTTGTTAGAGGCCAATAATAATGTTTGTTATTATTATTTTGAACTATGCCCTGGAGTTTTTCCTGGTCATGGAAAACTTTTTTATTAAGCTAATAGTTGATTTGAATATAAATGATTATCCCTAGAAGTCGCCCTATAAATTGTTGGGAAAATATGGGAGCTCACCAATGGCCAGGAAAAGTTCGTTGACATTCATGGCAGTCTTGGCAGAGGTCTCCATGAAGAGAAGTCCAGTGTCTTCAGAATAGGTCTGGGCCTCCTGTCAGGCAACACATAATGAAAAGGCTTTCCATCAGGCAACCATCCATCAGTATTGGGAATCCCTAGTTAGAATTCAAATGTGGTATAGCATTAAGTCATTGTATAGTAAAGGCCTTAACATCTTAAAGAGTCAGTGTTGAGTACAGTACCTCATACTCCACTAGTCTCTTCTCAGCCAGGTCCGCCTTGTTGCCTGCCAGAGCGATGACAATGTTGGGGCTAGCCTGCCTCTGTAGCTCCTTCACCCAGGCTTTAGCCCGCTCAAACGTCTCCTACAGGAGGGCAAAATAGAGACCATAGGAGAGGGACAGAGGGGAGAGGGGAGAGAGAGGAGTCAGATACAGTGCCACATTTAAATAACATGGCTATGTTCACATGATAGAGAGGGCTAAAGCTTCTATACAGTACAATACATTAATTGTTTACTCTTAACGTTAGCTCTGAGCATGCATCTTTGTGGTGTGCTGATGACTACCGGCTTGGTGATGTCAAAGACCACGATGGCAGCCTGTGCCCCGCGGTAGTACATGGGAGCCAGACTGTGGTAGCGCTCCTGTCCCGCTGTGTCCCAGATCTCAAACTTCACGGTAGTGTCGTCTAGACACACAGACTGGGCCAGGAACGCAGCTGAGTGAGGGAGAGAGAGAGGATGAATAACTCATGATGTAAAACTTAGTCCTTTCATCTCAGACAACCCTCCCAACTTGATCCAGGAAATCTCGCACAGTGTGCTTACGCTGCAGTACTCAAGGACAAAAAAGCTCCTCAACAGGTTCTACCCCCAAGCCAAAAGACTGCTGAACAAAAGCCACCGGACAATTTACATTGACTCCACCTTTTGTACACTGCTGCTTCTCATTGTTAATTATCTATGCATAGTCACTTCACCCCCATTTACATGTACAAATTACCTCAACTAACCCGCACACTGGCTCGGTACCGGTGCCGCCTGTATATAGCCTCGTTATTCTTATTGTGTTACTTTTTATTATGACTTTTTACTTTAGTCTACTTGGTAAATATTTTCTTAACTCTTCTTGAACTGCACTGTTTGTTAAGGGCTTGTAAGTAAGCATTTCACGGTAAGGTCTACACTTGTTGTATTAGGCGCATGTGACAAATAAAGTTAGATTTAATTTGAACAGAGTTGCCCAGCCGGGATCTGGGGCCAATAGTGTGCCCGTCAACTTCTTCCCTCCCCTTATTCCCCCATCCCCCATCACCTCCGATGGTGGTCTCCTGGAACTCATCAAACTGTCCCTTGACGAAGCGCAGAACTAGGCTGGACTTTCCCACTGCCATGTCTCCCAGTAGGACCAGTTTAAACTGGCATATCTTGGTCTGGGGCAGCGTGCCATTGGGCCGGCCACTCCCTCTGGTAGCCATGGTTACGGTGGAGGGTGGGGCCTCCCAGTGATGGGAGCTTAGGCTACAGGGATCTCTAGGATGTGAAGTCTTTCTCTACCTCTCCTCTCTTTCTGTCTGCAGATGAGAGAGAATGACAATAGAGGGAACTGTTATGTAAAGCATTGCTGGTAATGGAAAAAGGAAAGAGTGGCTCACATGACAGCAGGTGTCATTCAGTCTGGACAGGTGGGTAATTGTTTCATCTGTATGACTTGATTATTACATGATCTGCAATAAAGCCCATCCACACAAATCTAGAGTGACTGACATAAAACACAGGCTGAGGATGTGCGCTAGCCTGCATTATAGATCGCCATAGGAATCATAGAGCGGTCAAAACAAGTGGAGGTGTCGACCATTCCAGGTATTGATAGGACAAAATGGTCATGTCTGTCATTCGCACCAATGACGGGTGTGTGTTGATCTCCCACTCCCCACTGTCACAAGTATCCAAACGCTGTAATTTCAAAGTTTGTTTCATTATGGTTATAAATAATTTACGACTTGTCAGCTGCATGAACTTTACAAAAATCATATGCTCAAAGGTCATACAGTTGTTGTTTTTTTATATAGTCGCCACAGTTGCTTCTCACCAACTACACCATGCAGCATCACCTGCCTTGTGGAAGGCACTATTTGTCAAACAATCATTAGGGTGTTTTTGTTTCACCCACCCAAACGTGGCCGAATATGTGACTGAAACAGGAACCAACTTTGCGGATTCTAAAGCTACAAGGGATACAAATGAAAAGTGATATTTGAGACCCCTCTAACCAATGAATTGTACACACGTTATATTTCCAGTTTGTGAGTGCGTGATATGGGGGTATAGAAGTTTCTTTAGACATTTATACAGAAACACTTTTATAAACAATAGCAGCTATGGTGACTCTGCCATGTTGATCTGAGCCTTAATGTTGTAATACCACTACATTGTCCGACTTTCGGCTGTCATCTCCCCCGACTTCACCCGCCGACTTTCGTCTACTGTCGGCTTCATGGGGCTAAGCCCTCGAACACACCCATTGTCATATCAGGGGAATGACTGTGTTTTCACCACCAGAGATCAACCACGTATGTGGCTTTGCCATTGTTAATTACCTGCTACGCATTTAGCTTTATTTTTCTTTTACATTGGAGAATAGGAGTTATGCAGGTATTGTCCGTTTTATCTGTTAATTGGTTCATCTCCGTAGAGAATGGACTCCGTTGTAGCCAAGTCATTTTGATGCGGATGAACCAATTCGGCCCCAGCTCTGGTTCGACGCCCTTCTCTTTCAGCCTTGCGGATACACGTCCCATGTAGCCTACACACGGGGAGTATAAAAACATCAATACATACCAGTGACAGTATCGGCGCTGTCTCTAAAACGATCTAAGGTCCCAGTCTTGAGTCTTGACTGTTGACAATTGATCTACTGGTAAAAGGACTGTTAACGCTTCCTGCAAATTCGCGCAGTCGCAGTCAGTGCCGCATTCTCGATTTTCTTAAACGGATAGATAACGGCATTCATCCACGTTTTAGTTCACGTCAGGTGCAAAGGTGCCCACTCTCCCAAAAATTCCCCCAAATATTTAATTGAGTAAAATATTTGTATTTGTAAACCGTATCTATGGAAGCGCATTCCCGCCACAAAAAAAAACAAAAAAATATTTGTAATGTCAAAAGGTCGTTATCAAATATACTCCTCAATAAGAGGAAGAGCGTTTGATTTGACTGCTTGGGTGCAAAGTTCCTTTAATGGCATGGGAAACATATGTTTACATTGCCAAAGCAAGTGAAATAGATAATAAACAAAAGTAAAATAAACAATACAAAAGGGAAAATAAATAAACATAAATACCACATCTTCACCAACAAACCGCCCACGAAGGTCAAAGTAAAGTCTGTCAACTAGACACACACACACACACACACACACACACACACGCACACACACACACACACACACACACACACACCTAGACCAAACTAAAGTCCATCAGAAACACATCCCCTCTGACCCTCTCATACACCAAGCCCTGGGTAAAAGACTCCTCCTCTCCTCTTCTCCGCCTTCTTTCATTCCCTTCTCACATTATTTCTCTAAATGCACAATAGGTGATGAGATCGTGACCCTGTAGGTCACAGTTCAGTCTGTAGCAGCATTCCAAACCAGTTCATTACCTCTGATCCTGTGATGTCACTGGTATTCTTTCACAATGTACTGTATAGCGTACAATATCTCGTTTTATGTCAGAGTTGGTGTGTATTCTCCTCATACCGAGGGATCTGTCTGTGAATGGGTGGTGAATTGCATTGGGCAGGCTTTTGTTCCAGTCCAGCACTAGCACACCTGATTCAAAATATCAACCTCACATCAAGACATTGACAAGCTGTATAAGGTGTGTTAATGTTGATACAGTATGTAACTTACAAAGCTTGTGGTCTAAGGCACTGCATCTCAGTGCTTGAGGCATCACTACAGACACCCTGGTTCGAATCCAGGCTGTATCATAACTGGCTGTGATCGTGAGGCCCACAGGGCGATGCACAATTGGCCCAGCGTCATCCAGGTTTGGCCGGTGTAGGTCATCATTGTAAATAAGAATTTGTTCTTAACTGACTTGCCTAGTTACATTTAAAAAATATAAATAAATAAATAAAAAATAAATATATATAGCTCTCCAGGACCAGAGTTGGCCAGGGCTTGGGAAGTGTGTGGGAGGTCTGGGTTAAAACAAGTATGTCTCTCTTTTCAAGCTTTGTGACTGTTTGTATCAGTGGAGGTGAGGGGACGGCTTATAATAATGGCTGGAATGGAGCGAATGGAATGGCATCAAGCACATGGGAACCATGTGATGGATGTCTTTGATACCGTTCCACCAATTCCGCTCCAGCCATTACCCCAAGCCTGTCCTCCCCAATTAAGGTGCCACCAACCTCCTGTGGTTTGTATGTATTATGCTCCTCTGACCCAGATGCTATTTTAGCACTCATTGCACTTTGACTAGATAAACTTAAGAGACACCAGACTGCAAGTCATAACGTCACCATAGGAAAAGGGAACAGCAATGGTAGTCTATTTGTCTCCCCAGTTCTCTTCCTCTCCTTCTCTTCCTCTTTCTCTGTCTCCCTCCCTCTCTCCATTTAAGAGAGGATACTGATCCAAACACTATGAAACTGAAGTGTTTGCGTGAACTGAAAGACTGAAAATTTGATGTGATTTGACTGAAGCAATAAAGTTGACTGAGACTTTGGGTGTCTTGAAAAACGCTTAAAATAAAATGTATTATTTCTTATTGTGTTTGTTGTTTGTTTCTGATGACACTGGTGAGGTCTGTGTGCATGAGTGCTAGTAATGTACCATGCTAGGTAGGTCAGTGCATTCTCCTGCTCCTTGCTTCACCACAAATCTCAAAATGGACTATTCATAACTAATGCTTATAACTAGTGTTTATATATACAGTGTTAATATACAGTGGAGATCAGTGGTGTAGTGGAGGGTAAACGCAGTTTACACACCTTTTTTATTATGTGAGAGGGTTTAAAAAAAAAAAAAATTTAAGTATAGGGAGAGTTACTTTATTCACCACGGACAGCAATCATAGTTTACCACTACATCAATGGTAGAGATCATGTTTTAAGATTGTGAGGGTTCTAGCTGAGGACATGTTCATACACAACACTCTGGTCTCTCTCTTTAGAGATGGTATCTTGGTAACTTTCTCTCTCTCCAGTGCCCTCATTTATCAACCGGGTGTACCTTTCTTACTAAATTCTGCCATATGTGGAGATTCAAGGATTTGTGTGCACCAGAAATTATTAGGATTTAACAAACTGTCGCACGCAATATATAGGCATGCTTTTATTGATAAATCAGAGCCATGATATATTTGTGCGCTACAACCCAGCTTGGAAAAAGCCCTCCATTTACCTTTAATGGTAACAAAAACACTCTCATTTGCTGTATGATTTGGAAATGTTGGAACTTGGCCATGTCCGTTTCTTATAGAAGCAGAATATCAGGTTTGATCACATTTCTGTAGAGTTGAGGGCAGAACGTTTTATTCTGTTGCAGTGACTGGGGCGGCAGGTAGCCTAGTGGTTAGAGCGTTGGGCCAGTAACCAGATGGTTGCTGGATTGATTCCTCGCGCTGACAAGGAAAATATCTGCCGTTCTGCCCCTGAGCAAGGCAGTTAACCCACTGTTCCCTGGGTGCTGTGAAGTAGATTAAGGCAGCCCCCCGCACCTCTCTGATTCAGAGGGGTTGGGTAAAATGCAGAAGACACATTTCAGTTGAGTACATACATTCAGTTGGACAACTGACTAGGTATCCCCCTTTCCGTTTCAAACTAAAAATGCATGCCCCCTATAATGAGTACCAAACACTGATTGTTTATTGAAGAATTTGAAAGTAAATATCTGCCTACATCCCACACTTCCATGCAAAATATGAATTGTTGTTCAATACATGATAGTGTTTCTATCTCCTGCCTTGGTATAGACTCTGGGTTGAAATAGGCTAGGTTTACTGCCATAGGTTACTTATTTTACCTTTATTTAACTAGGAAAGTAAGTTAAGAATTCTTATTTACAATGAAGGCCTACCCCGGCCAAACCCTCCCCTAACCCGGACGATGCTGGGCCAATTGTGCGCCGCTCTATGGGACTCCCGTTCACAGCCTGTTGTGATACAGCCTGAACCAGGGTCTGTAGAGACACCTCTTAGTGCCTTAGACCGCTGCGCCACTCGGGAGGTTACCGGTCTATTTCATTTTGAACATGGTTGGCTATTGAATGAACGATTAATAAATGGTAGAGTGGGAATAAACCAGTCATGTCTGAAAAAGAAGAGGCATGCTGTGCAATATGATTATGATTTAGGCCTATATAATAAAAGTCAAATCAATATATTACTATACGATCTTCTTACCAATGGCAAATGCATCTGTTTTATTATTAGGCCTACATTTTAATTATGACTTTGTGGCTGTGGAAGCTAGTGACGACCAACTCTGAAGTCACCCCATTGAAGTTGAAATGTAAAATGGTTAAGGTAATGGTAAAGATTAAGGTTAGTTAAGGGTTATGGTTAAGGTCAGGGTTAGGGTAAGATTAGGGACAAGCACTGGTCAAATGTCCTCTCAGAGCATGCAGCCCGTTTGAAATGTAAGCTCCACCCTCACCATTGGGGCAACCAATCACATAATTTCTGCCTTGGGGCAGATCTGCCTCCAGAACAAAATTCATGAATAAAACGCTAACCTGCCTCTGGCGGGGTTGGTGGTGTTCGAACAGGACTTCCTGGCGCAAAGCTGCTCTTATCAATAACAAAACTCAGCTGAATAGTGGCTGGATACACTTTCATCCTGACCCACAGGTACACTATGTATTGCACTGCACACACACACACACACACACACACACACACACACACACACACACACACACACACACACACACACACACACACACACACACACACACACACACACACACACACACACACACACACACACACACACACACACACACACACACACAGTGTGAACACTATGCCGAGTGCTGGCCTGTGATACATCTAACAGCTGTGTGTGTGTCCAGACCCTGTTTATGTTCATGGTGGTACCATCTGCTAGGGGTGGATGTGAGAGAGAAGCCCCAAGTGGAAGAGTCTCTAAGTGGGGCTGATTTAGAGTTCCCCTACCCTGCTATTGGCTAAAGTGGTGCTCACCTACATGGAGACACAGTGTGAGAATGGAGTGGAATGTGTGTGTGTGTGTGTGCGTGGACATGCTTTTGTTTGTTGGTTTGTTCATGTGTGTTTGTGTGTAAGGGTGGTGGATACCTGGTATCCATGTTAGAATTAAGTGTAATTGTAGCAGCCTCCCCTGGCTGTGAGGCCCATGGTTGGGGAGATGTGTGTGGAGGGTCTGGGGATGGCCTCTATGCCCCTGGGTCCTGGGCTGGTGCTGCTCAGTGGGGGCTCAGGCTTGGCGGGTAGAGAGGATACTACAGCCAGGGTCCTCATCAGAGCCAAGGGTGGCTGGAGATGTGCCTGTGTGAAATCATCCAATGACTGGGGTAAGAGGGTTCAATGGATTTGGTCAATGGTACTATTAGGGCATTGAGTTTTCCAACAAAAACTGTGTTTTGTTCTGACCAGGAAAAATTCTGGGCTCTAGATATAGGCTATAGAGCCCGGAGTTGTTCCCGGTCAGGTTCTGTTCTCCTCCCAGGTGTCATGTTGTATCACACAGTAACATCTGTTCCTGGTCAGGTTCTGTTCTCCTCCCAGGTGTCATGCTGTATCACACAGTAACATCTGTTCCTGGGCAGGTTCTGTTCTCCTCCCAGGTGTCATGTTGTATCACACAGTAACATCTGTTCCTGGGCAGGTTCTGTTCTCCTCCCAGGTGTCATGCTGTATCACACAGTAACATCTGTTCCCGGTCAGGTTCTGTTCTCCTCCCAGGTGTCATGCTGTATCACACAGTAACATCTGTTCCCGGTCAGGTTCTGTTCTCCTCCCAGGTGTCATGCTGTATCACACAGTAACATCTGTTCCTGGTCAGGTTCTGTTGTCCTCCCAGGTGTCATGTTGTATCACACAGTAACATCTGTTCCTGGGCAGGTTCTGTTCTCCTCCCAGGTGTCATGCTGTATCACACAGTAACATCTGTTCCCGGTCAGGTTCTGTTCTCCTCCCAGGTGTCATGCTGTATCACACAGTAACATCTGTTCCTGGTCAGGTTCTGTTCTCCTCACAGGTGTCATGCTGTATCACACAGTAACATCTGTGCCTGGGCGGGGAGCTGTGGTGTTTGGTGGCCGCTCCTCTCCACTCAACATAATCAGAACCCTTCCTCAGAGTGACCTATGACAATGTAACCCGCCTGACCCTGTTGCCCCTGATGGCCAGAAAATGACGTGTAGTGGCAACCCGCCTCAACCAAGATGGAGGCACACTCTGACCATGGGTGAGTACCTTTAAACACTGATCTTAAAGGTCCAATGCAGCAATTTTTATCTCAATATCAAATCACTTCTGGGTAACCTTACTGTGATTGCTTTCAGTTAAAATGGTCAACAAAAATAGTTCCTTAGCAAAGAGCAATTTCTCAAGAAAGAATTTTGCTAGGAGTGGCCTGAGTGGGGAGGGGAAAACAGAAAACTAGCGGTTATTGGCAGAGAGGTTTGGAACTCTCTTTCTTATTGGTCTATCAACTAATTTCACCAGGCAGGCAAAAACACCATTCTACTAAACAGGCTGAAATTTCAGGCAGTCTTTTCAAACAGCTCTTACACTAAAAGGGCATTACCCACTGGACACAGACGTCAATTCAATGTCTATTCCACATTGGTTCAACATAATTTCATTGAAATGACGTGGAAACAACGTTGATTCAACCAGTGTGTGCCCAGTGGGTATCATAATTTTCACAGTGTTATTCTAACATCATAGTGTGGACATATATATATTTAACACAGGAAAATCAAATTTTTGACTAAACTGAGCCTTTAAGTCAGTTTTCAGCAGGAATCATGCCTCAACAGCCTTCTCCGGTCTCTTCCTCACAGGCCAGAACTTCCTGTTTGTGTTTGGAGGATGGAAGGAGGCTGAGGCAGAACTTTTGATGCCCACTTCCTGTGTCTTGATGACCAGTGTTGGACTGAGGTGTTTTTAAAACTTTGCTGTTCATTATATTATTACCTCCTGCATTACCCAGCCATGGGGAACATAGCCTGCCAACAACAAATAAATACAATACCCACAGAACTTTGACTATGTGTTTTTGCAGATTCCTATAGAGGGCTGAGCCTCGCTTCTCCCATTCAGCCTGTCCATATGAAGGAGGGGCAGTGATCTATGGAGGTGATCTGTGGAGGGTTGGTTAGAGAAAATGTTCCACTGGGGGATACAGTCTTACTGAGGCCCACCACCACAGGCTTCTGCTGGGAGAGACTACACCTCCAACCCCCTCTAGTGCCCAGATGTGGAGCTTCAACAACTCAAATACAGGTAAACAGAGTCTAGTGGCTGACGTTTTCCATATTGTTTAACATTGAGTGAGTTAATGGATAGTTGTTTCAGACAATGTAGTCCTCCTCTAAATGTGCCCAGGATATTGTGCTGCTAAATCAAAGGGTTGTTCTAACACGGGCACCATCCTCTGTTTATTCCCACAGTGTCCATGGGATTGGTGATTGGCTGATGTTGGTGGGAGGGGTTTGGCTGCAGGACGAGGTCGTGCCAGGGGTTGCTGTTACAGATCTGACCAAAAGGGGCAGTGTGGAGCTCAGCTTGGACGGTGAGTACTGTCGGCTTTGACCAGTTATATTACATCCATGTACTGTAGTGCACACAAGGTCACAGAACAACACAAACAAAATGGATTCAATGTACACACACACTGTACATTGAATACATCAAATTAAAATGAAAATAAATATGGATTCACTGAGTGCCAACTGTCATCTCTCTCTGTCCTACCCTTCTAGTCTGCTGTACCCTGGCCTCTCATGCTGCACTCCTTCTGCTCGGCACTCCTTCTGCTCGGCACACCTTCTGCTCGGCACACCTTCTGCTCGGCACACCTTCTGCTCGGCACACCTTCTGCTTGACTCTCCTGGGCGACTCTGACCAGTCAACAACGATGGCTCTGATTGGTGGTGAAGGAAACTGCTTCTCTGTTGTGACTCATCACAACCCTCACCCCATCACTGTATACCTGAAACCTGTTCTGTAACTATGAGACATGGTCGCTAGAAGTATTCTTTGTGAGGACATTTTTGTAAAGTATCGACTTGGTAATGGAAAGCTGGGTACATTTCTGGCACTGGAGCTGTGATGCATTAATAAGATATCTTGGCATCTGTCATGATGACATTGTCTTATTAGTTCACTTGATATTCCTTATAGCTTGAACCAAAATTATTCAGTGACTAAATTCCGCATGTAGAAGTTGCTCTCCCTTTGGGCCGTATCAGTTCAGGGTCATACATTTTGGACAAAAGAATACACCTCCTACCTTACGGCTTCACACATTCACTGACACAGGCACAAGAAAATGCCAACATTTTCAGATCTGCTTACCAGCCAAGTTTTTATTTCAGGAGAGAGACCTCAGTAAAGTCATAATCAAAGGACTCAAAGTTATAGGCTAGGCGTTATTCAAAATCAAGAAGTATTAGGGTTATTCAAAGTCCATATTATGCATATTATGTATGATAATAGTGAGGTTGGGTTTGAGGTTGAGGTTGTTGTGGTCAGGAGGCTCACTCAGTGAAGCGTCTGAAGGACTGGACAGTGGGACTGACTGCACCCCAGTCCCCAGGCTTCCTGTACTCTCCCTTCTCCAGGAAGTACTGGCGTCCGCGGTAGTTGGGGTGCTCGTAGAAGACCCACCAGCCATCCAGGACCTTGCAGGAGTACACCTCCCTCCAACTGTACTTCTCCAGGACTGAGGGGCAGTCCTCGGTGGCCTCGAAGGCCTGGCCCGCAAAGTCATCCTTCTCATACAGCTGCATCTTGTACTGGGTCCCACAGGACTGTGGGGGGGTGGTGATGGGGGGAGGGGTGGGGTAGTAGTGGAGGTGGAGGCGAGGGGTTAGTGCAAGGGATTGGGAAAAAAGGGGGAGGGGATGTGGGGTAAGAGAAAGGGGGAAGGAGGGATATATAGGGAGATGAGATTCTTACTCAGCAACTTCTGGTTTATTTTGGGGGCTAGGATGTAAGGATAGTTAGTAACACACAAGGTTTGTATGTCACGTTCCTGACCTGTTTTCCCTTGTTTTTGTATTTATTTAGTATGGTCAGAGCGTGAGTTGGGTGGGTTGTCGATGTGTGATTTTTATGTTGGGATTTTGTGTGTTCGGCCTGGTATGATTCTCAATCAGAGGCAGCTGTCAATTGTTGTCCCTGATTGAGAATCATACTTAGGCAGCCGAGGTTTCACGTGTGTTTTGTGGGTGTTTGTTTTCCGTGTCAGTAGTTGTGCCACACGGGACTGTCACGGTAGTATTTTTGTTATTTTGTATCGCGTATTGTTTTGTTGTATATTAAATCACTATGGAAACTAACCACTCTGCGTATTGGTCCGATCCTTCTCGTCTCTCCTCGTCCGAGGAGGAGGAAGAAAATGACTATTGTTACATTGTAAAGTATTGTTGTGTGTTTGTCGATGTTCTGGTCGACCCAAAATGCATTTGTCTACAAACTCATCGCCAATCCAATGTTTTTATACTCTTGAGATTGGTCCGAAACTGAACGAACCATCATGAGAAAAGAAACATATATTTTTATAACATGCTGTATTTTTTTCACTGCTGTTGTTTGGGCCGTTTATGGCTTCCTGTGTTACAGAGAATATTTCCACCACCATATTCTGCCCCATAGTTGGAAAATGTATTGATTCTACAGTAGAAGTGTAGATCTGATTCTTCCTGCCAGCTCTAGGTCAGCCAATAGCGATCAGTGCCACAATCACTTGATCAGTGCTATATGCTGGTATTGAACTCCTTTGACAAAGCCCTGTGTCCTGGGTGAACCGCCACTGTCACTGTTCTGTGCCTGGCCTCATTGGGATTGGGATGCCTAATATGCCCATCTGACGAACAGTCAGAAATGGTTTACTTGCATATACCTGTCTATACCACTTTTGCTATCACTATAATAGCTATTCTTGGTTTTTCTGTTGATCTATGAAATTACTATTACAATGTATAGCCTACCCTGTGCATTGAAGGGAAGTGTACAGTGTTCTGTGCTCTAATGAAGCAATAAGGCCAGAGGGGATGTGGTATATTGGTCATATACCACAAACCCCAGAGTTGCTTGATTGCTATTATAAACTGTTTACCGACATAAATAGAACAGTAAACAAGTATGTTTGCATCATCACTGTGATATATTGTCTGATGTACACATGGCTGAAATGCTGTTTCAGCCAATCAGCATCCAGGACCCAAACTACCCGGTTTATAATACAACATGCGGTACACCCCATTCAGACAGCTCAGCATAGACCTAACAGACATACCCCATCTAGATACTGTTATTGAAGAAATATAATGATATCTCTTTTCGTTCACTATAATGCTCTAGGACTGAGGCAGTGGCAAACTTACAAAGTGGATCATTTTGCAGGAGCTGAGGCGGTCATTGAGGCCCATCCAGCGCAGGTATTCAGGGTACTCTCCCCTGGTCAGAACATACTGGTAGCCCATATAGTTGGGCCTCTCGTACACCACCCAGGCTCCACTCTCCACACGGATGGAGTTACAGCGGCTCAGGTAGGAATGGAAGTCGGTGCAGTCGCTGTCACACTCATAACGACGGCCCTGGAAGTTCTTATCCTCGTAAAAGACAATCTGGACGAGAACAAAAGAGACCAGGGTGGAGTGAGTGGGTTGAACTTAGGTTCATATGCTTGATAAAAGCTCTGCACTGCACTGTAGGTGCCTTTTTACACAATTAATTGCTTTTTCCAACCTACCAAAGAACAAGTCAATCCACTCAATCCATTCCTGATGCCTTTCTTTGCAGCTAGTGCTATTTCTAAAAGCCATAGATGTGGGTAAGCTCATCAGTTTGAGTTGGTCTTTCCATCACAGAATAACTGCAATGTAAATATTTTTGATGGCACTTGAATGCCAAATCGAAGACTGTATTTATAATGAAATGTATATTGAGGACAGACAGAGATTATGTCCATTTCTGCAGGACACCAGTGCTGACAAGCTTTAACCAGCATTCCATCTCACAGATGGGATTAAGCTGTGCTATCTGGCAATAGTGCCCTCCACTTGTATACCAGGCATCACACAGAAGACTATTACACAAGTATTATTACACTTACATTACAATTCTACTATTACGTTGTTATTACTATGGCAATGGCCAGCAGGATAAATCAGCCAAGTTTGACAGAAAATATGAAAATGGGCCATCCCATAACTAAACCAAACACACCACAGAAAATCATTGCTATGCTACTGCCATAATCACTATCCTGCCCACTATACTGTATCAGTAGAACCTGTTCTGATGGAGCCAGTGATTGCCCAGAGCCAAGCGGCCATATCCCTGTTACTCACCCTGCCCATTTTGGACATTGTTTGTGGGCTAGGCTTGATAGATAGCGGTGGTCTGCTGGTCTCCCTGAAGTCTGGATGCCTCTGGTCCTGCCACCCAAGCCCTTTATATACCCAGCCTCCCAGTTTTTTAAACAGTGAGTGGAACAATCGCTTTGTCATGAAAATGAGATCCAAAAATTGAGTCAGTGATTCTAGTGCTATTCAGTTTTTCCAGAAAAGTGAAGCGGGATTACGGCATAATGACAGCATGGTGAGAGTGCCCATTGACCCCCTCTCTGCTGGCTTGCTGAATTGCCCCCCAACTCACCTCGCCCCCTACATCCACCAAAACACACACCCTCCCTACACGCCACCCTGCCAGCTTGCTCCCATCACCCCCACCCCAGCCTATGCCCAATGTGCCTACTGCCTCAGGCCAAGAGTCTACCAAATGTGCCAAATTCTGCCCAGATGCAGAGATATTGTGCCCTCATTGTTTAAAGTGTCACAAGTTCTCTTCAGGCATATTCATGTCTTCAACTAAACACAAATGGGGGAAATATGTATGTGGATGAACTTGGAGGCATTCATTAGACATTTGAAATACGCAAGGTCCATTACACTAGAATACAACCAAGAAGCATGAAAATCTGTCAAGCTTGCAGGTCAATCACTCTTCCCTTCCTCCTCTAGGGCCAATGAATGATTCGGAGGTGATTGTTCAACATCTGCTCCCCCGTCTTAGCCAAAAATAGTTTATCTCTATACATTTTGACTGTGCTACAGCTAATTGTAATGGTTTGTGATTTGTCCAACAGTATAACTAAACATTAGCTGAGGTCGATATACAGGGTGTCACGCCCTGACCATAGTTTGTTTTGTATGTTTCTATGTTTTGTTTGGTCAGGGTGTGATATTTATTTATTTATTTTATTTATTTTACCATTATTTTACCAGGTAAGTTGACTGAGAACACGTTCTCATTTGCAGCAACGACCTGGGGAATAGTTACAGGGGAGAGGAGGGGGATGAATGAGCCAATTGTAAACTGGGGATTATTAGGTGACCATCATGGTTTGAGGGTCAGATTGGGAATTTAGCCAGGACACCGGGGTTAACACCCCTACTCTTACGATAAGTGCCATGGGATCTTTAATCACCTCAGAGAGTCAGGACACCCGTTTAACGTCCCATCCGAAAGACGGCACCCTACACAGGGCAGTGTCCCCAATCACTGCCCTGGGGCATTGGGATATTTTTTAGACCAGAGGAAAGAGTGCCTCCTACTGGCCCTCCCATATGAGTGGGCATTCTATGTTGTTTGTCTAGTTTATCTATTTCTGTGTTTGGCCTGATATGGTTCTCAATCAGAGGCAGGTGTTTGTCGTTGTCTCTGATTGGGAGCCATATTTAGGTAACCTGTTTTGTATTGTGGGTTGTGGGTAATTGTTCCTGTTCCTGTGTTTTTTTTTGTATTTTTCACCGTTCAGGACTGTTTCGTTTCGTTCTCGTGTTTTGTTGTTTTTGTTAGATTATTCGTGTTCATTAAAATGGATAATCATCACGCTGCATTTTGGTCCTTCTTTCTTTCTCCTAATGACGAACGTTACAGAATCACCCACCAAACAAGGACCAAGCAGCGTGAATGGGAGGAACAGCGCTTGGTGGAAAAATGGACCCGGGAGAAGGATGAGTGGGTAACAACCTGGGAGGAGATGGAGAGGTGGTCGATTGATCCAGAGAGAGTGCCAGTGCCCGTCTGGGATTCTATGGAACAATGCGAGGAGGGATACAGGAGAATGGAGGAACGGCGACGATATAAGGGTACACGGCTAGCACGGAAGCCCGAGAGGCAACCCCAATCATTTTTTGGGGGGGAGGGGGGGGGGCACACGAGGAGATTGGCTAAGTCAGGTAGGAGACCTGAACCAACTCCTCGCGCTTACTGTGGGGAGCATGTTACTGGTCTGGCACCGTGCTATGCGGTGGAACGCACGGTGTCTCCATTGCGCATTTCTAGCCCGGTGCGCTCTATTCCAGCTCCTCGCATTGGCCGGGCTAGAATGGGCATCCAGCCAGGTAGGAGAGTGCCGGCTCAGCGCTCCTGGTCTCCAGTGTACCTCCTTGGACCAGGATATCCTGCGCCGGCTCTGCGTACTGTGAGTCTGCACAGCCCTGTGCATCCTGTGCCAGCGCCCTGCATTTGCAGGGCAAGTGTAAACATCTAGCCAGGACGGGTTGTGTCAGCTCTACACTCCAGACCTCCAGTACGCCTCCAGTCCAGTATGCCCTGTTCCTCCTCCCCGCACTCGCCCCGAGGTGCGTGTACTCAGCCCGGTACCACCAGTTCCGACACCACGCACCAGGCCTACAGTGCAACTCCAGGGTCCAGTATGCCCTGTTCCTCCTCCCCGCACTCGCTCTGAGGTGTGTGTACCCAGCCCGGTACCACCAGTTCCGGCACCACGCACCAGTCCTACAGTGCGCCCCATCTGTCCTGAGCCGCCCGTCTGTCCTGAGCCACCCATCTGTCCTGAGCCGCCTGAGCCGCCCTTCGGTCAGGAGCCGCCCTTCGGTCCGGAGGCGCCTGAGCCGCCCTTCAGTCCGGAGCCGCCCCTCAGTCCGGAGCCGCCCTTCAGTCCGGAGCCGCCCCCCAGTCCGGAGCCGCCCCCCAGTCCGGAGCCGCCCCTCAGTCCGGAGCCGCCCCTCAGTCCGGAGCCGCCCCTCAGTCCGGAGCTGCCCCTCAGTCCAGAGGCGCTCCTCAGTCCAGTGGCGACCTTTATTAGGGTTGCCAGTCCAAGGTCGGCGGCGAGGGTCCCCGCTCCTAAGAGGAAACTGAAGCGGGTAATGACTATGGTGGAGTGGGGTCCACGTCCCGTGCCAGGGCCGCCACCGCGGACAGATGCCCACCCAGACCCTCCCCTATAGGTTTAGATTTTGCGGCCGGAGTCCGCACCTTGGGGGGGAGGGGGGGGGGTACTGTCACGCCCTGACCATAGTTTTTTTGTATGTTTCTATGTTTTGTTTGATCAGGGTGTGATATGAGTGGGCATTCTATGTTGTTTATCTTGTTTGCCTATTTCTATGTGTTTGGCCTGATATGGTTCTCAATCAGAGGCAGGTGTTTGTCGTTGTCTCTGATTGGGAGCCATATTTAGGTAGCCTGTTTTGTATTGTGGGTTGTGGGTTATTGTTCCTGTTTTTTTGTATTTTTCACCGTTCAGGACTGTTTCGTTTCGTTCTCGTGTTTTGTTGTTTTTGTTAGATTTTTTCGTGTTCATTAAAATGGATAATCATCACGCTGCATTTTGGTCCTCCTCTCTTTCTCCTAATGACGAACGTTACACAGGGTCTCTAAGAAAGTACGCTATTCAACAATAAAAGGCATGTCAAGGCAAAAATGAATTGTTTATTCATGACTAAAGAAAAAAGAGAACTAAACAAAATTGTCCTCTTAGAAAACATTGAAAATAATTTCCGTTGTAACATGTAGGTAGGCCGACATAGTGCAATTTAATTGAAAGGCAAATCAAATAAATTTTTATTTGTCACATTCGCAGAATACAACAGGTGTAGTAGACCTTACCGTGAAATGCTTACTTACAAGCCCTTAACCAACAATGCAGTTCAAGAAATAGAGTTAAGAAAATATATGCTAAATAAACTAAAGCAAAATATAAAATAAAAAGTAACACAATAAGATGACATAACATTAAAGAGGCTATACACAGGGGAAGTCCCTGAGAACTAAACTACAGCAGCAAGGCAGAAGAACAATAAAAGTAAGCCATAGTAACAATAATACAATCTCATCCATCCACACTGGCCGAAGAAGCAAAGCAAATGACTAATAAGGAAGAGAAATACCTGGTTACCTAGCAACATCAGCATTCTCTGGAGCATGATAGGCTTATTTTAATAGTACACAGTAACGGAATATAACTTAATGGCCCATGTAACGGAATATAACTGCTCCCTCAAAGGCATCTTTCTCTTCTCATAACACTAATGTGTTCTGCCATCTTCTTCGAGGTGGCTATTATAGTTTACAGACCAAAGTCCCATCTGAGGGAGGTACAGCCTGGTCCCAGATCGGTTTGTGCTCTTGCCAACCACCTTGCTAAAGTCAAACATTTTGAAACAGTTTGACATGACAATGAGTGATAAGGAGTTGACATGACAGCATAAACCGATTGGCACTCAGGTGCTAAAAGTGTTACATTCCTTGGAATTTGGCACAGGCCTTTAAATTCACCACACCCTCTCTCCTATGCTACCAGAAAATACATATTAACAACTTAATATCATATCATATGTATACATTAATACATCTTTCCCCTATACTGGACAAGGTCAATCTCTGAATTTAACATACAGTTAAATGATTCCCTATTATGTAATTGGTACAGTACACACAACAGAAGAACCAGACTCTAGGCAGATCTAACCTGAGTGGCTAACAATAGGTACCCTGTAGTCGTACCCCAAGTACTCTAGGACCACTGCCTGTGTCCTGATTCTCTACCATCCCCACCATTGGTAAATCCATGAGAGTGAGTGTGCAAGGGTAGAGAATCTGGATGCACCAGTCTCAACTAGATGAAGGAATGCAGCAGTGGGAGGGCTATACAGCATACAGGGGACTAGAACAGAGACAGAGGTGTATACCAGGTCACCCTTCTGCAGTCTAGTGATCCTCAGATCAGATCCAGGCCTGCCTGGAACTGTGGACAGCATGCAAACAAAGGGCTTAGTGCTACTAGTGGCTGTGAAGCAAACAGCTGACTGTAAGGCAAAAGCTTCTTTGTATGGGGATCTCCATCAACAAGAACCCAAAAAGTCAGCAAGGCAAAAGGTGTCCTCCCCACTGTCTGTCTAGATGTCCCTTCCTGCCTGGTGTCATTTGGCCTGGCCTCCAGGCTGTCGCTGTCCGAGGGGTCCTGGGAAGTAATGCAGGGGGGGATAAGGCTAAACCAGCCCATGCCTGTGTCCCGACTCAAACAGCCACTCATGGAACTTCTGCTCCACCAGGGCCTGGAACTGACACCACCGCTCTCTGAAAACAGACAACTTACTACAGGAACAAGACTCAAACATTAGCAGACAACCAGAGTTCACTTTAAATGTGCACTTGGGACCCTCCATTAGCTCCCCATTAAATCATTGCATTTATTTGTAAATCATATTAGTGAATGCAACTGGGTCACTTGTTATGTAAATTAAGCGACACAGTACAGTCACAGACTTTTCGAGTGACTGCATTATATTCACATTGATCCTGGAAACCACTTCATATTTCCATTCACTGAGCGCTGGTCAAATTGCTGATAAATCTAAGCGGTAGAATGGCTGACTGGTAGTGTCTGTGTCTGCTCTGTTACTCACTTGTTCAGGTGGGCATCCTTCACCGTCTTCTGCCAGTCCTGTACACTCTTCTCCCTCTCCTCATGGGCCTTCTGGTACCTCGATGGCAGTCCGCCTGGCACCTCACACATGTCCCCCTCCAATTCTAAAAACTCAGCGGGCGTCAGGAAGTGGTAGGAGCCAGGGTCTGGGGTGGTGCCCTTCACACCCAGCAGTAAGGGCTGGTCCAAGGCGTTTGGCACCACAGCTAAACCAACACTTGCCATGTGAAGCTCCAGGGAGTGGTAGTGTGTGGAAGGTCCCTGGGGTGAGAGCAGTGTTCCCGGGGAGGAGTATGGGCTGAGGGCGTGGATGGTACAGTAGGAGGAGGACCCTATGGCCAGCCACAAACACCACCCTGACGTTTAGACTCACTGACCTAAAACACACACACCACTGGGAATGTCATCTCACCTGAGCTAATGGACATTGTTACAGTATAGCAATATTAAAGGAACTGCTACGAAACCAATAACTATTGTACTGATTTTGTTGCTCTCGTTATGTCTAGGGGTCTTAAGCCCAGCTAAATGGTTTGTAACCTGATTTGATGTGTGCATAAACGTGGGAAGTAAGTGTGTGCGACAAGGTGTTAAATGTACTTACCCAGGAGACAGCCACCTTACCTTTGTTCCAGGGCCAGCTCCTTCTTGACCTCTTGGTAGGCCATTCCAAGCGGATTATTATTTGTTCAGATGATGAAACATAAATATGTACAAAAAGGAAAATACAAAAACGCATTCCCAACTAAAGAGATAACTAACACCATGAAACAAACAAAGGCCGGCTAAGAGGCTTCTGGCCTCCTGTCCCCTGGACTGACAAGCAATCTTGATCGCTCGCCCCTAAGGAATTATCAAGGCTTCCTGGCAGAACAGAGCCCGTGACTCGGTTGGTGCTGCTACTTGGGGATGGCGTGTGGAAGTGTATCATGGTAGTATTTGTCTATGTCCTAACACTAACCTTCCCCCCATATCATAACAGAACATTTCACCACTACTTCATAAATTATTTACTATGTTAACTACAGTAAAACTCTAGTCACCAACACTGTGTGATGGACTGAATGATGGCTGAGATGAAAATCATCAAAGTCATCAGTCAAAAGTAGAAATGATATAAATAACAAACCATAAACACTACTACCGTCTCTATTGAAGCTGATCTGTTGTGGTTGTTAAGTGGGTCAGGCTATAGGGTTTCCGTAACCTGACCTGAGTGGAGAGAGCAGGTAGATTAACGCTTCCATCACACTGACAGACTCATTGTGCAAAATAGTACGCAGCATCATCTGGATATGTATGCAACAAAAGTTCAACATTCACCTTCTGCTACCCTTTCTGTCAAGCCATCCAGGCAATAAATCCAACGTATGCACCACACCGAACGCACTGCAACTGCCTTTGCAATGCAATGCTGCAAGGCAAACGCAGCGTTTCATTGGAAATAAATGTGATTCTGGTGTACCAAAATGCAATGACGCTGTCGGTGTGTTCGAAGCATAAGGCATCACTGCAACAGTGTATTTTGACGTTAGCTACTGCTAGCTTGTCTGACTCCATGACCAGGATCTGTCTGAACACTGTGACATTAGCACCATCTTGCTGCCTGGGGGGGCAATGTGGGTGTTCCGGGCGATCTTAGCTCTCTTCATAGCGCCCTCCACTGGAGGACAGGAGAACAGAAATACGGTCAGTCAGACACACAGCCATGCTTCAATCCTGATAGCTCTCTACTTCTCCCACAAAAAAGGTGAGCTATAAAACAGCCACAAGATAACTCACTAACCTCTATAGACATACTAACACGCCTTCTTTGACTGTAACATCTACATCTAAATGAATGATCCACATAAAGGTTTACTTTAGGTGGTAGTAACCTACCTTGCTGAGCCAAGACCAGTGACTTCCCAGACCTCAGGCAGGCTGAGGGGTTGAGGACCAGGGCCTTTCTGAGCCACGCCAGCAGGGGGTGCAGGGAGAAGGAGTGGGTGAGTTTGGAGTATGCTGCCTGGGCCTGGAGAGGGGTTCTGGAGAGCAGCTTGTGGATGGGATTGACTGCCTGTCCGGGGTACACTGAGTCCTCCATCACCAGGCTGAGGCACTGCAAAGAAGAAAAAAGAAAAAGATGACTTTATTGTCCAATGTACATGGATATCTAACAGATACATGCCTTATACTTTATTTCAACCCCTCCGAAAGACACATACACGTTCAGAGGTTGCAGAGTTGAGCAGAGGGTACTGTTCTTACTGAAAAGGAAAACAATTTATTGGAAAAACTATGAAAACATTGGATGTTATGGACCCTTTCACTGTTTTAGGCAAGAATAAAACAACCATTTGGTGTATAAATATAACAATCTTGTAATCCTGCTACCACACTCTTCCTAAAGCTGGCCGCACGGCCAAACTGAGTAATCGGGGGAGAAGGGCCTTGGTCAAGGAGGTGACCAAGAACCTGATGGTCACTGACAGAGCTCCAGAGTTCCTCTGTGGAGATGGGAGAACCTTCCAGAAGGACAACCATCTCTGCAGCACTCCACCAATCAGGCCTTTATGTTAGTGGCCAGACGGAAGCCACTCCTCAGTAAAAAGCACACAACAGCCTGCTTGGAGTATGCCAAAAGGTTTTAAACAAGAGTTCACCTATTTCATCGGGGGCTTCTGATCTTCTTTTCAATATTGCAGTATTAGATGAAAGTGGTATCATAACTAACTAGCTGTTGTAAAAACGGATTTTTAATATTATAGGTAACAGAATGGGCATATGGACCCTTTCATTGGCTGCTTCCCAAATGGCATTTATTTCACTGCCTCTTGCTCCAATGCAAATGTTTGTTGTCTGGCTGTTGTTCCCTCCTGGCGTCCTGGATACTAGGACGTCTGCCTGATGTTCCCATGACAACTGGCAAGCAGAGATGATCTGGCATAGACATAGAATGAAGCTAACAGCAGTTGCTTGATTTATTTGCTTAGCATTAAGGAGACGTTAGTAGCTAGCTGATACAAAGCAGACTAACACGTTAGCAGACAGACAAAACACTTGGCTTCAGTAAGTTTATACTAACGTTAGTCTAAACGATTTCTGGTCCAGTCTCGAAGTTCCAGGAAAAGTAACTGGTAATAATGCTCCCTCGTAAATTAAATTCAAGTTTAGTAGCTTATCAACCTGGGCTGGCTTTGTGTTTGGTTATTACCGGTATGCTGTAAATGTTATCAGCACCTAACGTTAGCTAGCTACACGACATTCTTCCTATTTGGTGCTCTTCCATGAACGTTCTCATCAATTGTGCCCGACTAGACAGAGTGAGGCCCGCACGCGAAATGCACATCAAATCAGGCCAGTGTTGTGCAACACAGCAACCCACAATTCGGGCGTTCCTGCATGTCTGCATTCCTGCAGGAACGCCCCTACCACTGGGTCAAAATGGAAATTGAGTACCACAGTACGAGTTATAATACCCATAAAATCTAGCGGTAAACCCCAGAAATGGTTCCAATCGTTTTCCACCATCATTTTTCCATAGGGGATTTTATAACTACTTAATATAAGGTCTGTGTTTTGTGTAGGCTTACCCTGGCATTATGTTTTAATAACTGTGCAAATCTCTACCGGACAAGGTAACTTTTATCAGTTTTATCTGTAATTACCCCCCAAAAAATGAAATGTTAATTAGCTGGTAATGTAGCTATCATACAGAACTACACTTCCTGTCGCAAGCTTTGAGTCATCACTCAAGGCACAGGGTAGGAAAAACCTCCACATTTCTCCATACAAACTCCCATCAACAAGTAGCAAGTAACCTAACAAGTAAATATTATAGCCTTTTTAGTTTCTTGTGTGAATAATTGATAGTGTATTTCTCATGTGTATAATCTTTGGGGGGCATTATTCAAGTTACCTAGCTAGCTACCTGACATTTTTAAATAAATAGAATTTTGCATGCCCCAGGTGCCCTTGTTCTTTAAACAATGTCCAGTACAGACAGGAGGGTAGCGGTTGTTCTGACTCAGGTTCAAGGAGACGTGCTATTCCACTGAACATGCCCCGGAAACGGTTCCTTAGCCGCTGAAGTTCCTCCTCTGTGGGCTCTCGAGACAGAGGGTTGTAGTCTTCGGCTGGGTATAGGTCCTCCACTGACTGCACATTGTTGGGCATTGCTGGCTTCCTCCACTGGCATTCCACATCTGTACGGCCGATATTGTGAACCCGCCAAAATAGGCTGCATGGCTACACTTATGAGCTCCACAGAGGCATTCACATGTGGTGTGATCATAACAACATACAGGAACTGAAGTCCTTCTGTTCACCTGACTTAGAATTCCTCACAATAAAATGTTGACCGCATTATCTACCAAGAGAATTCTCTTCGATTATAATCACAGCGGCATATATTCCCCCCCAAGCAGACACATCAATGGCCCTGAACAAACTTTATTTGACTCTATGTAAACTGAAAACCACATATCCTGAGGCTGCATTCATTGTAGCTGGGGATTTTAACAAGGCTAATCTGAAAACAAGACTCCCTAAATTCTATCAGCATATCGATTGTGCTACCAGGGCTGGTAAAACCCTGGATCATTGTTATTCTAACTTCCGCGACGCATATAAGGCCCTCATCCGCCCTCCTTTCGGAAAAGCTGACCACGACTCCATTTTGTTGCTTCCAGCCTATAGACAGAAACTAAAACAGGAAGCTCCCGCTCTCAGGTCTGTTCAACGCTGGTCCGGCCAATCTGATTCCACGCTTCAAGATTGCTTCGATCACGTGGATTGGGATATGTTCCGCATTGCGTCAAACAACAACATTGTCGAATACGCTGATTCGGTGAGCGAGTTCATTAGCAAGTGCATTGGCGATGTCGTACCCACAGCAACTATTAAAACATTCCCCAACCAGAAACCGTGGATTGATGGCAGCATTCGCGTGAAACTGAAAGCGCAAAACACTGCTTTTAACCAGGGCAAGGTGACCGGAAACATGACCGAATACAAACAGTGTAGCTATTCCCTCCGCAAGGCAATCAAACAAGCTAAGCGTCAGTATAGAGACAAAGTAGAGTCGCAATTCAACGGCTCAGACACAAGAGGTATGTGGCAGGGTCTACAGTCAATCACGGATTACAAAAAGAAAACCAGCCCCGTCGCGGACCAGGATGTCTTGCTCCCAGACAGACTAAAAAAATTCTTTGCTCGCTTTGAGGACAATAGACAGTCTACCGGCGAAAGACAGTCTACAGGTGTACGGCTAGCTAGCTACTAGCTAGTGCTTTAACGCCCCCTACTGACCCCAGGATCACTCCTGCCTGTCCTAATTAAAACATTTACCAATAGAAGTATAAAGAGTGGTTCCTGCAGATGCTGGAATGCCCACCAGTGGAGGCAGCTGAGGGAAGAATGGCTTGTAATAATGGCCGGAACAGAGCAAATGGAATGGAAACCATGTGTTTGACGTATTTGATACCATTCCACTGATCCCGCTCCAGTCATTACCATGAGCCCGTTCTTCCCAATTAAGGTGCCACCAACCTCCTGTGATGCCCACATGCAGGAATTGCAGGCTGCAATTGCACCCTTCTTTCTTAATCAGACAGAAAGGGAGAATTTTTTACGATTTTTGGGGATATTGCTGAAAACCGATGCACATCCTACATTCATCCACTAAAAAGGGTATTGCAAAGATGTAGCAAAAGTTTACACAGGCTTTTGTTGCTGTAGCTAAAAGCCAATTTATGCTCGATCAGAAATGTGGCCAGAGACTGTATGGAGGGTGTGACGGAATTGCAGAGCGTCTGGATGCATGCAGAGGCCTAATTGAGCTCTGTACCGCATCGCCTTGCGCCTCCCAAATGTTGTAACAATGTGGGGGGCTCAAGAACAATGCGGAGGGGTCCATATAGTGCCGTATAGCTCCGCATTGTCATTATTGGTTGACGATAGATGGGGGCGGAAGGTCCTGTATAAACAGAACCTCACTTCCTTGATAACTTCCTCCACAACATCTCTGCGTTGCTCTACGAAGCGCAGGAAGTACAGTATGAATGCCCAGAGACCGTAACACCGTAAATGCTGCATGGCCAATGCAGACAGCAGATTGACCATGCAGCGCCTTTAAGGGTGGGCGGGCTTTAGGATGAGAGGCGGGACTTCTGGATTTCACGTGGGCGGTTCTGATTTGACAGAAGGAAGAGAACTAGTGACAGAAGGAAGCCAACATCAAAAAGCCGGGTTGTTCTGTTGGTTTCTTGAAGAAACTGGGATCTATGGCCGTTAAAGGGATGAATTTGTGCAGTGTTTGCTGTCTTGTCCTGTATTTTGTTGCGGCAGTGCTTGCAGGGTAAGTACATGTTTCTATATTATTCGTACACACAGCTTCTGCAACGGTTAAACGCGGTGTCGCTAACTGGTACACATGTTTCATTGTGATTGGTCTACACTTTTGAACCCCATTCTCCATGTGTAATAGGGCTAGTTCGCTACTAACTGGAGGGGGAAAATAAGCAATCTCAACAACACTAAATAAATAATTGTCCAATCGGGTAGTCAACATCACCCTTACACGATACTGGAAACTAAGAATCAGGCATCGGCTGAGTCATACTATTCAAGGGAATGAATGCCATCTCAGGGAAGAGTGGGCTAGCTTTGCCGCTGGCTTTGTACTCTCAAATGAGTTCTTGATATCAATCTGAATCACTCTGGGTGATCCCCATTTTCGATTTTTTTTAAACTTCATAAATACAAGACACAAGCAAAGATTATTATATATAAACGACACGTTTGTGAACCCTACTCCACCTCCCTATCATGAAAGGGAAAATACTGTATCTACAAGAGTCTCTAACTAAATTCCCCTCGCATTTTCACCTTTCTCTACAGGCGAGATTTCTACAAGATCTTGGGGGTGAGCAAGTCGGCATCTGTGAGGGACATCAAGAAGGCTTACAGAAAGCTGGCTCTCCAGCTTCACCCTGACAGAAACCCAGATGACCCTACTGCTGCTGACAAATTCGCAGACCTGGGGTCAGCCTATGAGGTAGGAAATGACCCACTGTGTTTGCCTGTATCTTATATAACTTATCTGCCAATGCGTTGAATGGCCCTTTTTGTTTAACCAGTATAATAATGGTGTCTGATTTGTGGCTTCAGAAACAATGCTCATGTCATTAAGATATTTTAACAAATATGAACGGCAACTTTGTTGAGTTTTATGTGATAACGCTAGCGTGTTATTGCTTCTCTCCCAATAACCTTTTAATAATTGAAATGTAAGCAGGGTGTATATTTGGGTTTTCGTTATTTAATTTGCTGAAGCGCTCGAGGCACCGATACAAAAGTATTTTGTAGGAAACTGAAGCAACCTATTTGGTTGTTGTTGGTAACCTAACGTAGCAGGCGTAAAAAGACGCCTGAGCGGGTAAGTTAGGTTGAAAATACTGTATCACTTAACCACGGCGAGTGTCGATGGAAACGACAAGCCTTTTGATTGGCCAAGAAGACCGTGTGGCTGCCTCTGATTGGCTCATATTGTGGTCCGCTTGCTCTCATGAAAACACGACGTGGAGCACGCGGACCTGCTCCGTGACAGCTTCTATGATTTGCACCAATGGCATCATGAGTGACCACTAATCCGATAACAAAATTGAAAGGGTTCAAATTAGGACAATTGCATGATGAGCTATTTAGGTGTTTTTTATGTGATATTAAGAGTTTGCAATTTAAAGTTTATACAATGTTGCAAATTCACACATTCAATGAAACCCTTTATTTTGTGACTTAAATGAGATTTAGTCCCTGGTGTTGTGCTGTTTGTAGGTGCTTTCAGATGATGAGAAGAGGAAGCAGTATGATGCATACGGAGAGGATGGTCTGAAAGAGGGTCACCATGGTTCTCACAATGATATCTTCTCCAGGTAGGTTGACCTAATAGTAGGTTTACCTAATTACCATAATATACTGTACGGAGTCACACATTAATACATATACCTGTGCTTAACAATATCTAATGAGTGTTCCATTCATTTATACTACTAGGCACTAGTGTGTTGTAAAATAATGACATCTGTATTCCAATTACAAGCCATACCCAATTGTAGGCCTAAGCATGTGAGGTTTTAAGAATCAAAGAATGCCTTTGGCATCACTGTTCTCTCACAAACCATCACCTCTTACAGTTTCTTTGGGGACTTTGGCTTCATGTTCGGAGGAAACAGGCAAGGACAACAGGACAGGAACATTCCCAGAGGAAATGACATAGTACTAGACCTGGAGGTCACACTCGAAGAAGTGTACTCTGGGAACTTTGTAGAGGTACTATTAATCACTGATGGTGGTCTGTGATATATTGTATAGGATTGGTGTGCTTCACCAGTCCTACACTAGTCCAACACATACCTACCACTCACATCATATCATCTATATGCACCGCCCAGGTTGTGCGCAACAAGCCTGTAGCCAAAGAGGCCCCTGGGAAAAGGAAATGCAACTGCAGACAGGAAATGAGGACGACGCAGCTCGGACCTGGACGCTTCCAGATGACCCAGGAAGTAGTGTGTGACGAGTGCCCCAATATAAAGTGAGTCACTGTCCTATTGGCTGAGACTGATAACGCAGGAGACAATGGTGTCTTTCTTTACATGCTCAGTAATAAAGATAATAGTTTCATAATAATGGTTAGGATTTGTCTCTCTCAATGATCCCAGGCTGGTGAATGAGGAGAGAACTTTGGAGGTGGAGATTGAACAGGGAGTGAGAGATGAGATGGAGTACCCTTTCATTGGAGAAGGTAAGCTACTTACTCAACCATCAGGATAACATGGGTAAACAAGGGTAAAGTCATTGTATATAAATAATAATATATTTTACAGGTGAACCTCACATCGACGGAGAGCCAGGGGATCTACGCTTCCGCATCAAAGTTATGAAGTAAGAGCAGCATGCATTTCCTTATTTCAGATATTATATAATGATTCTGACGAGGCTGATCTATCCTTGTGAGTCATACCTTTTTCAGTAAAGATCAAACTGTCAAGTGAATACATTGATGTTATGTAAATATTTTTGGAATGTACTCTACTCGCGTTGTCTGTGTCTTGGCCCTTCTGTTTATATTTATTTGTATGCTTGCTTTATGCAAATGCTTTCTGTTAGCCTGTTTTTATTGTACAGTAATAATTTGTCAGTTGAAGCTGTTTTATTGAACAATGATTGTATGTGCTTTCAGACATCCAGTGTTTGAGCGTCGAGGAGATGACCTGTACACTAACGTCACAATCTCCCTGGTAGAGGCTCTGGTTGGCTTTGAGATGGACATCACACACCTCGATGGACATACGGTGTGTAAAGGCTCCTACACATCTATCCAACTACAGCCTACTAACTATCAGTGTTGCATTGGGTAGTTTTCCCCCAACTCAGGCCAACTGTCTGTGGCCCATTCTACATGTTTAATCAGGACCAAAAACAAGATTCCCAGTGGAGACAAATAAAATAAATTCTTGAACTAGGCAAGTCGATTGAACACATTCTTTATTTACAATGACAGCCAAACCCGGACGACGCAGGGCCAATTGTGCGCCGCCCTATAGTACTCCCAATCACGTCCGATTGTGATACAGCTTGGATTCGACCCAGGGTGTCTGTAGTGATGCCTCTAGCACTGAGATGCTGTGCCTTAGACCGCTGCGCCACTCGGGAATACACATTAACTGTTTTTCCAACATGAATCAAATGTAATGGCCAAGTTTCCCCGACCCAAATTAAGCTTATTCTTGGACTAAAAATAACTTTCAATTGATATTCTCCATTGAGCATGCTTTCTGTCCAGAGTAGGTTTTATCTGGGTTTGGAATGATTGATCCAAAATTGACACATCATTTAATCAATAACAACCTCATTGACTTGTGACTGCCCCTGTGGCAGGTTCACATTGAGAGGGACAAGATCACCAAGCCCGGTGCCCGGCTGTGGAAGAAGGGAGAAGGCCTGCCAAATTTTGACAACAACAACATCCGTGGATCTCTCATTGTCTCCTTTGACATCGAGTTCCCACAGACACAGCTGGATGGCAATCAGAAAGAGGGTAAGGAGGAAGTTGATAAACATGGGGAAAGGGTTTTGTAATGATCTATTAAACTTGAGTTGACATTGATGCTATCAGTAAAAGGTCAACTGCATGTTACATATTAGGTATGGGGTCTTGTTCTTCCATAAAGATTATGCATATCAACAATGTACACAAAGACTGGAGAGGCGCAGGACACGCTCCTGCAAGGCCAGGAGGGGTGGCGGACCACTGAGCTCTAGGGTCCTCGGCTCACACCCCAACATTTTAAATGTGCAAACCATAGGGGACAAAAATACATCACAATAAATCGCCTTAGAGCCTTTGGCTTTATGCCACTGACAAGAAGACAATGAAAGTACTGATTAACTTGTCAGCGATGAATGATTCTGAAACATGTAATAATTATGATCACAATGGTTAGTACTTTAAATTGTGCCTTTTGTTGTTCTCAGGAGTGAGGGGGATTCTGAAACAATCGTCAGTACAGAAGGTTTACAATGGACTACAGGGATACTGACACACCAAAAGACAGTCTGGACTGAGTTCTGTGCCACACAAACAAACACACAAACAAAGGAGTACGCATAGGGGTGTATTTATTTTTTGATTGTTCTCAAAATGGGTTGATTTGTTTTATTTTCTAATATTCTACATTCTGAAAGTGGCTTGATGTTTTTTTTTTATAAAGAAGTCCTGGTTATATTTAATGCTGTATATGTCCTTTTAATTTGCTTGCCCTTGCCCCCAAAATTATTTTACTAACATCTTAATTCCGCTTCAAATGACAAATTACTTATTTGCTTCAATTTGGAGAGTTTGGATCTTCAAGTCAACATACCTTTTTAATATCAACTACTGTCATCCAATGTCAACCCCTCACATACATCTTGGATCATGAAAGCTCACATTTACAATGTTAAACCCATCACATCTGACTGAGCTCTAGAAGAGGAGCTTTCCTGGAATCAAAGGACTCTAGAGTCAACAACTTCTCATGGACATCAGCAAGACTGGAAAACTATTCCCCACCCTGTTTTGATAAGTTGTATGTATGTAGTACTGTACTAGGTCGTTTCATTTAACCTTAAGGGATTTTAACCCCTCCTACACCTTAAACGATTCTGTCATTTAACCCAGTTTCCTTTGTCATATTCCTGTTCAGTAATATCTCAAAACACTTGTAAATAGGATAGAACATACAACATTTTTAGTTTTTTTGCTTTGTTGAATTAGATTGTATGTTTAGATGTATTCTTTGTGGTGTAAGGTCTTGAGTGAGCATTCTGTCTGCTGAAAGAAAGGCCACTTTGAGAGTACTTCTGGAGCTACCTAGCTGCCTCCTCGTCAGGGTGGCAAGGATATCATCCTCATCTGGAGACTCCATCTCCAGCGTGCTCTGCCTCCCACCACCATCCACCCCTCTTGCTCTGCCTCCCACCACCATCCACCCCTCTTGCTCTGCCTCTCCTCTCAGACTATGTGTGTGTCTGAAATGGCACACTTTTCCCTAAATAGTGTGTTACTTTTTGACCTGCTCCCATAGGGTTCTGATCAGAAGTAGTGCACTTTTTAAAGGGCATAGGGTGCCATTTCAGACACAGCCCTGTGTTCTTTGGACTGCTCCTCCTGACTGAAAGAGACTACTGTGAATAATGGGATGTGCTATAGTACAGGAGGGAAAATGTACTTTTCAATTAAAAGTTTATAATAAATTATGACTTGGTCAAATAAACTTACATACAGGTTACTTTATGTTTTAAACAAAATTGGAGTACATTTTCAGTATTCAATTGTCAAGGGTATGAGATTTTATACTGTGTGTGTACCTACGCTTTCTTGCCTGGCTGGAGCATCACTGTCCACCTTATTGATATCTCTATCTTGCACGTCAGTGAAGGGGAGTCGCTGTAGTCCCAATGTATGACCAGTAGAGGGCAGCAAGTGTAAAGCATGGCTGCAAAGGGTGTCTGTCTGCTGTCACCACTCCTTCAGGAGGGCCGTAACCTCCCCCGGGCCACTCTCTATCTCTCTAGGCAAGCCCTCTACACATCATAGACACCTTTGTTATGTGACTGCATTAACGTGGTGATTATGGCATTGGCTTTAAGGATGAAGAATTGTTAGTGATCAGGGGATGATTGTTTGGCTGTTCAACTTCTCTAGCATTGATTATGGTTTTACTGCAGTGACTGTTTGACTTAATTAGTGACATCACAGGGCTGTAGTGGTGTGTGTGTGTTTGGTCGGTCCGTCCGTCACTATTAACCCCTCTTACTCACTCCTCCACTCTGTATCTTAATCTGACATCTGTGACTGAGCTGGTTCCACTTACTTGACTGTCTGTCGCTGCTCTCCTAAACGCAAGGGGCCGACTGAGTCAGGCTACATCCCAAACGGAACCCTATTCCCTATAGAGTGCACTAGTTTTGACAAGGGTCCATAGGGCTCTAGTCAAAGTAGTACACTATGTATAAGGTGCCATTTGGGATGTATAGTCATTCTCAACCGTGTCACTTCGTCTCCATAACAGACCTGCCTCCCTATCCTTCCTCCCTGCCCTTCTTCCCCTCTACTTCGCCTGTGGGGGGGGGAACATGGGCAGAAGGATGTCGGAGAGTCTGCTAGGGTGCGGCAGAGGCTGTCCGCACAAATCATTTCGGAATGGTGAATTTATAGTGTGGTAATATGCACGTCTGTCCACCAGCATGGGAGGTCCGTGTGTGTGTGTGTGGAGGTGCATTCCTCTCAGCTTCCCCCAAACTGATTACTCAATATATCTCTATTAGGTTTAATGGGGATATAGCTTTTATTTGAAACATTTATCTTACAATTATCACTTGTTGTCCAAACTGCAAAATTGTGTATCTGTGTGCAGTCTGTATGTATCATGAACTCCCACAGAGATAGCAGGGCTGTGGTATTGGGAGTTTCCTCCACATCTCACCACACATCCCTTAGTCATTATCACTCTGGATGAGACCCAACAAGCAGGGGTGGTTAGTGATTAGGGTGTATAAAGGCTCTGTGTTTTACCTCTCATGCTACGTACATATATTAAATATATGGCTCTGGCTGCATAGGAAGATCCCCAACAGAGGTTATGCATCTTCACCTATTGTTACTGGAATTAAAGTGATAATTCACTCCAAAAGCACATTTTGCAGGCCTCAAAGTTTCAGGTAGTGTATTGGTGAGTCCCACAATAGATACAGCTACATACATACATAAGCCTGAAACCCAGATGAATGGCACTGTCTATGTTCATTGTTTTAGATAGTTTCCACCTGTCCTATTCATTTAGGAATGTGGATTGACAAACATTGATTTTGGAATGGTGAACTGCCCCTCTGAGGCACAAGAGGGGAGCATTGCCTCTGATGGGCTGACGTACCTCCCCTGAACCTGTCACTCCAACCACTACAGTGAGTTGGTGCAGATAAGTGCAGGGATCACACTTGCCATTACTGAGAGTAATGACTCTCTAAGTGTAGCCCCGGGGTTAAGAGGAGCACATGCTATGATGTCTAATTGCACAATCCACGATCCAGAGAAGTGGCAGGGGAAGCGGAGAGCAGAGGCAGTGGCTGTGTTGACCTGTAGTGACTCAGCTAATGGAGCCTGATCCTGTGAGCGTCTAGGGATTAGTAGGATTTGTGTGTTCATTGGGCTGGGATTTAAGAGTGCGGAGGATATTGGCCCAGAATGATAGAAATAGTAACCAAAAATGATGACATGCACTAAATGTCTGACTTATGAGAACTTTTTGGAATTCCTCTTTATTTATATTTTGAACACCCTGGGAGAGATTTACTAGCCTTTATTTCCGAGGGAATAGAAACAAAATAAATAACACTTTAAATGTTTTACACAGCCTTGTTTTTGCATATTTATTCCCTTCTTTAATAAATAACAAGTGCAAAAGTTGTACTGACGCAAACATTTAGAACATCCGTTTATCCTTCTTATTTATGGAATCAATTGTCACAGGGAACATTTCTGACTTATTATGCCTGAAAAAGAAGCACCCTCTTCCCCCAATCCCACCTACACACAGAGCAATAGCAGGGATGAACTCAGCAACAGACGTTTCATCTGTGTGGATATCAATGCCGCACCAACATGTGTCTCGAATGGGGGGAATGAAGAAGAGGAAAAAAGGGCACCCGAAAAAAGAAATGGTGACTGACAAAGCCTACAATTTGTGGGACCTGAGCATAAAGCAAACAAAAGGCAGCTTTTGTAAGGAATAATGCATGTCAGCCGTGTCCTCTGCTCTTCCCACTGTAGCTTTGAACACGGCTGGGGACGGCCGTAGCTTCACTGTGTTTGTCGTGTTGCTATATAAAAGCCAGTCACCTCAAAGGGAAAAACCTCAACTATTCAACAGTGAATTGTGGGGCTGTAATTATGGGAAATGCGGGCAGGAGAAATGGCTTTAGGTTTTTTACATTCAGCGACTAAGCACTTCTGATACTGAAGGAAGAGCTGCTGTTTATCGAAATGCTTTGGGCTAAACATAGTCAGCTGTCATTATGTACAGTATCTTTGCAGTGCTTGACTTGGTCAGGAGCTCACCGGAACTGAGTACCGGCACCTCAAATGTTCTACTGCTTCAGCTCCTGTTCCTCTTATAGAATATTAGCTCCAAAGTATTGTGGAGCTCCTGCACCTAAATATAAACAGTCAAGGCAGCCAAAATGATGAGTAGCGGAACCTATTTCAGTCAAGTACTGTAACTTTGTCTATCCTTCCTATCCCCCCTCAAACATTTATTTATTTCTGTCCCAATTTTGTAGTCTAATGACCCATTTATTCCTTTGAAGGGACCGTTGCTGGGTTTCTCTCCCAGTCTCCCCACATCCTCAGGAAAGCGTAGCAACTACCAAGGCAGCGGAGAGGAGGCAGTCTCTCTAGGGCCTGTAGAGGATAAACATGGTATGGACCACCTATCTGGATGAAATAGCATTGGTAGTGCTATTTGGGATCCTTGGGATGTCCTTTACCTTAACCCCTACCCTAACCCTTACTTAACCTTAACCCTTAACTTAACCATTTTAAATTTAAACTTCAATGGGATAGGGATGTCCTAAGGATCACGGATCGCAAGGAATCCCTTTATTAGGCATAAGCACTCAAATTATCAAACTGAATTAATTTAACTTTACGGTTTTGCAATCAGCCAATACATAGCCTGTCTTCTTCCCTCAACCTTTACCCATCACTATCAAGGGTTTGAAGGCTTTGTGGATTCAGATTCCCTCCAGGACACTTCTAAACATCAGGCAGGACCAGGGGCCCGGTCCATATGAATGGGGTCATATTAGATAATTTTTTGAAACTATACTATCTGTGCATATGAAATTCTGTAAATATATATGAGGGTGCTGGGTCAAAGCAGTCTTTGTTAGGGAGCTAGCTAGTGGACGGAGCCTCTCTCTGGGCCCTTGGCTCGGCGGTGCCCGGCCCTGTGGTGGCAGATCATAGTTAATACTGTGCGGTGGGCTGTCAGAGGCACTTAGACTGACGCTGGACAGGCAGGGGCCTCAAACAGAGCCTCTCCTCTGCATGGCCTGTGGCTGCAGGCAGGAGCACCCAGGCATGGGAGCAGAGAGAGCAACCTGCCCTGGGGTGGGACGGAGGTACAGGAACGCTGGTCAAGAAATGGAGATGGAGAGACCTATATGAATTGATCTTTAATATATGTAACGGTGTGTGTGTGTGTGTGTGTGTTGGAGTGGTTGAATTTGTTGGTGGGCAGTGGGCAGTGGGCAGTGGGCAGTGGGCAGTGGGCAGTGGGCAGTGGGCAGTGGGCTGTGGCTGTATATTGTTTGGCCTGGCTATCCATTTTGGCCTGCCTATAACTTCCTATTCATTAAAAAAGACCATTACGCATTTAACGCATGTAGTGTTTCCTAAACATTCTGAATGAACCCGCAATGCAGTTTTTTAAAATCTGTGATTGATTGAATAGCGGGCCTGTGTTGTGCCCTGTTGATTCCACAGCCCTTTCATTGTCATAGCACTTTAGCCACTCTTGTCAACAACTAACCTGCAATCTGGCATTAGATCAGACGCTATTAGGGAGGAATATTATGACTGGATAAACAGGGATGAGATGGGGACTTTGAGTCATCAGCGGAACATGCAGATTCTGCCTGTCCTGTTTAACTGGAAATAAAACCCACTCCAAGATGAGACCTTCTTCATTGGACCAAGCGGTCCTTTGAAATCCTCCTCTTCCAGAGTACATGCATGATGCTTTATGAGAAAGGAGCAGATAACAGCTAATTATAGCTCCTGCCTGCTCTGCAGTGGGTCAATGAAGGTCTGATATTGATGGTGCTGAAGTATCCAGCCAACCACTCACATTAGATATGGTTCAGTGGAGGAAACAGAACGCTCTGTTAGTCTTAAGGATCCTCGCCCTGAAGGTAAATATACCTATCGCTGATTCCAAATGAAGACAAGAGAAGCAAAACTTGATCTGCAAGTAGAGGTGATGCTCCAATATATCAATTACTGTACATCTATAAATAAAAAACTGCAAGTTAATCTCATCTCCATTGTGTGTGAGGTGCAGCCGGTTTTTGAATATTCATGATAATAAAAATGTCTCTGAAATTAAAACTCAATTAGATACCGTAGCGTCAAACCAACCAGACACTAAGTGGATGGTAGACGCGGACGTTAAGTGGGATGACGCAAGGCGTACCTTTTCCCTTAAACACACACGTATCTTATTGATATAGCGGTTTGACCTGGTGAAAGACTTCGCCTGATAGTTCAGTGTACTTGGCGTCTCTGGCTCTCTGTTTACATCGTCACTTCCTGCTCTCAGTCCCCACGTCTGCTTAGCCTTCATTTCCGTGCCAGTCCCCCCTCACCTACACCCTGTGTGTGTGCACCCTTCCACCCGCCCTCCCTCCCTCCTCCCTCCCGCCTCCCTGGCTGTGAGGGAGACGATCAGGGTATTGGGGCTCCTATTACAGCCTCCCAGGGGCTCTGAGTGAATGGCTCCCTCAAGGGAGAATGGCTCCCCCCACCCCTAGCATTCTAGGGGCATGGGTGAAGGGGCTGCTCCCTCAAGGCTCCCCTCAGATTAAGGGCTAATCAGTTAGTCTCAGACCAGGGCTTTCAGGCAGACCACCAAGCCAGCAGCCACAAACCAGACTGACTGCAGTCGTAGCCCCAATCCACCTCCCTTGCCGCAGCCCACCATACAAAACAAAACTGGTTTGGCCTTGTCCTTGGCAAGACCTTCTCTGCCCCCCGCCTTCCCTGCTGCCTCCCCCGTTTCTCCCCTGCATGCACTCTCTCATAGCACACAGTCACACAGAGAGAAACCAGGTGCCACATCAGTTTAAAAAAAAGTGTTTGGCTGCTCTCTTTCTCTTACCTTTGGGCTATCATTTCTCACTCCTCTCTCTCTCTCTCTCTCTCTCTCTCTCTCTCTCTCTCTCTCTCTCTCTCTCTCTCTCTCTGACTCAGACACCCGACGTCTCACCCCAAAGCCTCCCTCTATTTGACTGAGTGGGGTTAGGTTCTTGATCCTCTCAGGAGAGGCTGTGGGGGTCAGACAAGAATAAGGCAAACAAATGTGGAGTGTGGTTCATTTCGTTGGGAAGCAGATGTACTGGTGATTGTATACAGACTCATTTTCATTTTCTTTCTTCAAGTCTGTAGTTGAACAAGAGCGGGGATATTGTTCTGTGTAATCAAAAGGATTGCCCCTTGACTTCAACTGAACTTTTTGGTGACTGTACTGTGTTGGTAACAAACCACTGGGCACACACTGGTTGAATCAACGTTGTTTCCATGTCATTTCAATGACATTACGTTGAACCAAGTGGAATAGACGTTGAATTGTTGTCTGTGCCCAGTGGGAAATGAAGGTTACGCTTTTCTTTAGTATAATATAAGTATGATATGTAATAGTATAGTAATTTAGTATAATATGTAATAGTATAATAATGAATTACTCATTAGTTTCATTCACTAAAATGGAAATCATTGCTCAGCAAATCTGTTGAATTCTCTGAGGAAAGTAAAATAAAGTATTCCATTGCAACCAAATTATTTTGTAAATACCAGTATTGACTGAAACAGGACTGTAAAATAAATCAGCGTTGCACTTAAAATCTGAATTGATGAATCAGGATTTCACTGACCATTTATCTACATGTATGCATTAAGAATAGGCCGCCCAACTCCTTATGTGAGACTTTGTCATCTCTAAATCCCTTCAGTGATACTTAGTTAATCAATGACACATGGGAAGTTCTAGCACGTTCCGATCTGTCTCACCAATTTCTATCTCATCATTTGCGTAGTGAGGGCTTTCCTCTCCTCCCTCCATCCACTCTTCCGTCCATTCCCTGCCAAACCAGTCAATAATGCTTCTGTTGCTTTCCAAGGGGCTCCATTGCTCATGTATTACTCAGTCAGGATTGTCATTTGATATAATTTCGCAAACCTCTTTTGGCCCCCTTTTCTCTGCTTCTGCCTGTCTCTCTGTCTCTCTCCCCTTCCATTCTGTCCCCCTCCCTCTCTCTTTCTTCCTCTCGCTCCTTCACTCACTTTCTCTCTCTCTCTGACACTCTCTCTGTCACACACACACGATAGGCGAAGCCATCGATGACGTCACCCCATTGTTTCCTATGAGAATGCTCAGTGGTACATTTAATGATCAGGAAGTGTCATTTCCGAGTGTCACCATCTTGCTACATGGAGGAGTTTTTGGGAACATTGCATGCGCAGTTTGAGCTACTCTAGGAAGTGACGTTGTAGGCTAGCTCAGTGCTGCCCCCTCTCATGGAGTACATCAAGTTAATAAAGGCCGGCGAGGTACTGCAGGCTGCCATTAGCAACTCAATTATCCCTTTAACTTTGTCTGTGTGTGATTTTAAAGTAATTGTTTCCAGGACATACAATACCAGTCAAATGTTTGGACACACCAACTCATTCAAGGGTTTTTCTTTATTTTTTATATTTTCTACATTGTAGAATAATAGTGAAGACATCAAAACTATGGAATAACACATATGGAGTCATGTAGTAAAAAATGTTTTTTTAAACAAATCGAAATATATTTTAGATTTCATACTCTTCAAAGTAGCCACCCGTTGATGACAGCTTTGCACACTCTTGGCATTCTTTCAACCAGCTTCACCTGAAATGCTTTTCCAACAGTCTTGAAGGAGTTCCCACATATGCTGAGCGCTTGTTGGCTGCTTCTCCTTCACTCTGGGGTCCAACTCATCACAAACCATCTCAATTGGCTTGAGGTCGGGTTATTGTGTAGGCCAGGTCATCTGATGCAGCACTTCATCACTCTCCTTCTTTGTCAAATAGCCCTTACACAGCCTGGAGGTGTGTTGGGTCATTGTCCTGTTGAAAAACAAATGATAATTCCGCTAAGCACAAACCAGATGGAATGGCGTATCGCTGCAGAATGCTGTGGTAGCCATGCTGGTTAAGTGTGCCTTGAATTCTAAATAAATCACTGACAGTGTCGCCAGCAAATAACCCCCATACCATCACACCCTCCTCCTCCATGCTTTATGGTGGGAACCATATCCGTTCACCTACTCTGCGTCTCACAAAGACAGGCTGCAATTTCTGAGACTGGTAACTCCAATGAACTTATCCTATGCAGCAGAGGTAACTCTGGGTCTTCCTTTCCTGTGGCGGTCCTCATGAGAGCCAATTTCATCATAGCTCTTGATGGTTTTTGCAACTGCACTTGAAGAAACTATCAAAAGTTTTTGAAATGTTCCATATTGACTGACCTTCATGTCTTAAAGTAATGATGGACTGTCATTTCTCTTTGTTTATTTGAGCTGTTCTTTTCATACTATGGACTTGGTCTTTTATCAAATAGGGGTATCTTCTGTATACCACCCCTACCTTGTCACAACACAACTGATTGGCTCAAACACATTAAGAAAGAAAGAAATTCAACAATTAACTTTTAACAAGGCACACCTGTTAATTTAAATGCATTCCAGGTGACTACCTCATGAAGCTGGTTGAGATAATGCCAAGAGTGTGCAAAGCTGTCATCAAGGCAAAGGGTGGCTACTTTGAAGAATCTAAAACATATTTTGATTTGTTTAACACTTTTTTGGGTACTACCTGATTCCATATGTGTTATTTCATAGTTTTGATGTCTTCACTATTATTCTACAATGTAGAAGATAATACAAACAAAGAAAAATCCTTGAATGAGTAGGTGTGTCCAAACATTTGACTGGTACTGTACATCTGGTGAAATAGAAGCAATTATTGGTTCCATGATTGTGTTCAGAAAAAATATGTATATACACGAATACTGACCTCAAAGATCGCCATTTCCCATTCACTATAATGGTAGATCATGTTTTCTTCAACTTGAAATCCTCAATGCAAGAGGGCAGTTGTTCTCCCCTGTCTCACACACACGCACACATATCTCTTTTTCCCCAAAACTCCATCCTTTTAGTGAGTACTGTGAGTGATGACATCAATCTCTGTGCACCTGAAGCCAGGTGATGCTAAAAACATGTGTAGGTTCTACCTTCTACTGGAGGGAGGAGAGGAGGATAGGAGCGGAGGAGGAGAGAGTAGGGAAAGCTCCGGCGACCATTAGAAATAAAAAAGACTCATTCTTTTTTATTTCTAATGGTCGCGGAGCTTCCCCTACTCTCTCCTCCTCTGCTCCTATCCTCAGAAGATGAATTAGAAAAAAGTTGGGGATGTACCATAAAGCTTGCAAGTGGTGAATGGTTACTATAGGGGTGAGAGATGGAGTAAAGAGGTGCTAGAGGAGAAGAAGGAACCATGTGGAGGAGGGATTGGAGTGGATGTGGTGGTTGTGAGGGGCTGAGCTCTGATGAATATATCTGTATATGATTATTATGACAGCAGTTATAAAGCCATAAGGCCTGGCCCCACTTCCTGCTCGTGTTGATTTAAACCTCCCAGGCTCATAAATAATGTCTGATTAAGTGGCTGTGCCGCGCTGCGCCAGGTTTCTTAGCCCAATCTGCGTGTGTATCCCACATGGCAGCCTGTTTACCTACTTTCGACCAGAACCCTATGGGCTTTGGTTAAAAGTAGTGCACTATGTAGGGAATAGGGTACCATTTGGGATGCAGATTGCTTCTGCCTAGCCTGGCCACTACATGGCCCTCAATGTGTTCCATATTAGCAGGACCACGTGGGCTTTTGAAGGATGGATAAATGGGTGGGGGGTGGAGGGGTACTACCAAACCATCAGACTCAAACAGCCCCCACCCTGCTCCATCCTAGAAGGAATGGATACCTCTGACGCACATAGACTTATCGACTTATCCTCTGACTGTAGCAATCAGCATACCTCAGCTGGGTTAACATGATATGGTGTAATACACCTGACAGTTATTCTATAGCCTACCGCAAGTATGTTAGGAAGCAGGATGCTACCACCGTCCCTTTAGTTTTCATCAATGTTATTGAAGGATGTCCTCTTATTGACTGTTTGTGTCACCCTATGGCCTTATGTCCCAATGGGGCTAAAGTATACAATGGCCTAATTTCCGTCCAATATCCTCAGGGTCTCTTTTCCCTCCATATTCTAGGATAAAAGGAGCAGCGTGTGGGGAGTATTTGGGCACCTTTCCTCCCTTTAGTGGGATAGTACTCCAGCAGTTTAGATTAGCTGCCATGGGTCCCTTCAACACGTTTGTAAGTGACCCTCCAGCCCCCTCCTCCTGTCCTCACTCTCCTCCTGTGTGCACAGTGACTGAGGGGTGCGGCGGCGGTGTGTGTGTAATGCTGTGTTAACCTGTCCAAGGGCAGCATAACAATAACAAACAGGAGGTTACAGCACTTCTCTGACCTCTGACCCTGGCCTCTCCTCACCAAGGGATTGATCAGTATCACACTACCACACAGGGACACAGGATCAGCCACAGCACACACACACGCACACATACACACACAATATGAAATGATCAAATCACTCCTGTGGAACCGAAATCTGTATTTTCTAAATGGTGTAATCGCCAACCTTCTCGTGTGGGCGCCTCGGAACCAGGTATCTGCTTTCAATGATTCACCCCTTTTTATGTAGCTTTTTGTTCTTTTGTTCTTTAGCAAATCAAAGGGATTTACCTGGGAGATGTGAAGCTTCCTCATTGGTGTCTATCAATCAATGATTGACATCTTTCATGGCAGCAAGCTCCGCCAATGAGGGGATTCTTAAACAGAAACTAGACTGCCCGTCACTGCCATTGTCTTACCCACAAGGCAATTCTCATGTCCGTATTTGGAAAGGCACGTCAGATGCATTTGGGACAAAAAACTGAGGGACGGCTGAGACAGTGACATGCTGATTGGGACTGGACCATGCAGAGCCAGAAGACCCCAGGGTCTGATCAAAAAGATGGTAAGAATACATCAACATCTATATAGATCAGGTCAACTGGACATCACAACAAAGCAATGTAGAGTGATATATATGCTGAGCCTGACATTTTTTCCCAGAATTCTCATTCATTGTTGAGAGATACTCGGGTGACCTCAGTCAAGGCCACAATTATTGATGGGTGCGTGCGTGTCTGCGTGTGTGTGAGTGTGTGCTTGTGAGTGCTTTCGTGCATCAGTGTATGTGTTTGATGTTGGACCTGTGTGTTGTTCATTAGTTAGAAATGTGTTTGTGGTTCTGTCTCCTGGACTTAGTTAAAGTGGACTTTGATCCCTATTAGTTTGCCTTTGACGACTCAAATGGCTTCAGCATCAGTAGCTATAAACGCCCCCCAGCCCATCCTCCATTGATGAACAGATAAGATCTCTCTCCCTCTTCTTTATCTCTCTGTTTCTCTACCCTTTCTCTCTCTCTCTCTCTTTCCCCCCTCTCCCTCTCCTTTTCTCTCTCCCCTACCTACTTCCTCGCCCACATGAATCCTTATGCCTAGGTTGAAAAATAGGGATATAATTTTCAACGGTATCTGTTTCCATGTCCTTTAAACATATACCTGAGCTTGACGTCTCCTTTCAGGCTTTGGGGTCAGAGCTGACATAGCAGGCAGCATTGGCGACAGACAGACTGACAGGGGTAAATGTGTGACAAGGAGAGGGGGTTGGAAGTTGTAATCTCTTGGTGCTTTAACTTGGTGCTTTATGTTCCCAATCCCAACCCAAACACCACCTACCCTCAAGAATCAGTAAGCCTATAATTTTGCTGATGTGCCTTTGGTCTGGCAGATACTCGCTCACTCATTAGTGCCTGCCCTTATTGTTAGTAGGCTTACCCATTATCGACTGCTAACTCATTTCAGAAAATAAAATATCCAGAAAACACCATTCCATAATATATGCAGTAAACTACCTGTTGAGTCCTTCATTGGGCAGTTGACCATTGGGAGAATTATTGTCTCACTGGCTATCTAGCACAGATATTCCAGGATTTCTCCTCTTAATTTGCAGCAAGGGCTTTTGATACATCCCGTGCAGTAGATATGAAGAATGTTGTGCAATTATTGACAATAACGCAACTCTGGCATGCTGTTCTTTCGCAGGATAGTTAATGTATGGACAAATGATTCCTGGCCCAAACATTGGGCGCGTGTTCCAACCCTCATTACGCGACCTCCGCGGTTTTGTTGTTAAGTGGGCCGATCAAATTCGTAAAGCTCAGGAGCCCCTCTCCTTCCCCTCCTCCTCTTTCAAACGCGAATTGATTTTCTTGTTTGGTATGTTTATGTTATCATTTGTAAATCTTACCAGAAGTGGACCGTGAGGCACAAGGGGTAACTCATACACAGTTTAATGAAGTATTTACAGATAATTCCAAATGTCAAATACTTCTGCCCAATGACATAGTGCAGAGTGCTGACGCTAACAACTCTCTTTCTCCCTCCAACTTTTCTTCCTCTGCGTCTTAGGTCAGGCGGATTTTATTTCAGGTAAAAACGTATTCGGAGAAAAGAGGCTGCCAGGTTCATTGCATTTAGCGAAAGGAAAACAATCCTCTTTGTTGCATATCATAGCTCTCAAGGACTGAGCTTCGAAACAGGCATAAGAAGATTACTGTTATTCTTGATATACCCAATTTGCATGAAAAGTAAAAACTGAAGTTTGCTCAGGGTTCGTACTAGATCGTTTTCATTGTAGGCCTAATGTAGGCTAAAGTAAAACTGAATCCACCAGAAGCATAAACCTACCTTTGCTGCTGACGTTTTTATTGTAACCTATCCAAACAGGTCTGTTATAATGGGCTTTATGTAGCCTACCGTTTTAGATCCTTCTGCACAATTCTGCACAATAAACCAAAACGAAATCCACAGCAATCGAATATTCACAAAATAATACAAACAATATATTTCTTCTGACTTTCATAAAATTATTTTTTAATTGATGATAACATATATATATATATATATATATATATATATATATATATATATATATATATATATATATGTATATATATATATGTATATATATATATATATATATATATATATATGTATATATATATATATAATCATCATATATATATATATATATGTATATATATATATATATATATATATAATCATCATATATTTTCCAGGTAATAAGTTATATTTGAATTCGGGAGCTTGCTACTGCTGCTACTTTGGTTGATCATGCTCTTGTAACAGATAGGCCTATTAAGGGTCTAGAGACATTGTCACTGCAGGCTGACAATAACCTAAGTATTTAAACACATAGATACCACATATGGCTATGTGCAGAGTAAACAGTATTTGGGATGTTAACCATATGTAGTAAACCGCTGTATCTTTCTAGCATACCGTCGTGAGTCGCGGAAGCAGCGCTATAGCGCAGGAGGCGCTTAGTGAAAAATGGTGCTTCGGAGCAATAATGGACTCGGAGTCATGACCTCTGTATGGAAACAATTTCGGCTGCGGCTAAAGGTGCGCTCCAACTGCCACTGCGTCTATTAGAATGTTGTTTGAAATATAAATTAATCCTAACCGGCAATGAGATACATCCTTTAAAAACAAGCCATTAGACATGTCTCTAGTTCACTCTCAGAAACTCCCAGAAAGTCGTGGATCACTTGAAGCAGATTCATTCAAGTGATGTCCACTCATGCGCCAAACGCAAACGGTTGCTTTTGCATTTGATATAGTCGAGCTGGGCACTTTATATTTTGGTATATTTCGACGGAAAGTTATCCAAATATACTTTGGTGGAAGACTATATAGGCAACTACTACTGGTCTATAATAATTATTTTTGTGAATGGTGTTTGGTGGGCTATAATCGGTGTAGAACAAGATTGGCAATGGATTTGAAGGTCGTGCTTATGAGTTATGAATTAATTTTGTCGACAAATCATGTGCAATCATTGGACCATGTGATGCAAATATTGATGCCAACAATTGAGTGACCTGCCCATTTCCAATTTGAATCGTATGACATGCCTATTCCCAACTTGAATTGTACATGGCCTAATATATCCTTATGAATTAAGATAGCCTACATTGCACCATTGACGTGGGTCAAGAATCTGGTTTACGAAATTGGGGTTCTGCAAAATATGTATTTATTTTTTTTAAAGATTTTGTTTAGTTGTCTGTTTTGTGTTGTAACGTCAGGCATTCGTTTTGCATTAGTTTCCTTCGTCTCCAATTATAGATGATTTAAGCCATGGTTCATTGAGCAGTTATATTTTCGTTAATGCGAGGGTTTACCATGCTTAGACCATGTTTTTACTGAATACTTAACCTACGTTTTACGTGCATTAAATGAACTATTCCGAGGAATTATTGTATTATTATTAATGGCTGTTGTTGTTATTATAATTATTATTATTATTATTATTATTATTATTATTATTATTATTATTATGCCTCCTCGTTATCGTGGTCGATGTTATTATTTACATGTTAATTATATTATTATTGTTATTATTATTATTATTAACTTATTTGCTCAAATTTATATTGCCCCCTTTGCTCTCCGTATCACCTCTCAGCACGGAGAATATACTCCTTACAATACCAGCATGGTAGAGGAATGTGTGGTCCCAGTTGTAGTGTATACTAAATGACCATGTTGGTGTTCGTGACCGCAGGGAGCAGTGGCCCTCCTGCCGATTTTAATTCGCCAATAAACGTTTCACAGACTTCCTTGGCCTGTGGCTTTGTGCACAGCTCGATTGGCACCCCATGGCCTACCATGTCCATTCAATTATTTATCCTTCAGGTTCGAAAAACCCCATTTAAACTATAGGTTTATCCTATTGGTTAAAATTGTGGGAGTCCACCAGGCATGGGTTAAGTCAGATGTTGTCTTTGTTTATTGGTTATAACTGTAACCTGTAACAGGTACATATATATAAACTGTAAATAGCCACATGTTAAATATAATAATTTATAAATATCACAACAAAAATAGTAGTATTTGATTAGTTTATATGTTAGACAGAAAATGACTATCAGTAGGCCTATTTATTCTTCTACCTCCAGGAGATGGTCGTGTCAGGTATTGGTTTGTGAATAGACAATATCATGTCTTCAATGCAAAAATGATTTCCATGCGCCCTTTATATTTTAACCACGTGTGCAATCCATTATCTTGCTATTCCATAAACCTCCACACAGTCGTGCTATTTCTACATGAAGTGACAGGTTTAACTATATTGGTGTCTCGCTGTCACTATGCACTGAGCAAATGAGATGACCAATGAAAAACATAGGAAGCGTTAGCAGGCTATTTTATAGGAGCATACATTATCTTAATTGCCATTTCAGTTCATTGCAGCACTATTGTTAACCTGTTGCACACACAACACACACATAAGCTACAGTCATAACGGCGGTACTAATTCGGCATCAGGCTGACATATTCCAGATGCATTCTTCTTGAAATTATTCTGCTGACTTCTTGAAATTAAATGAGCTTTGTGCCGGAGGTCTACGTCAAATCACCGGATCATTTCTTATCAAATCCTAGCAGGGACTTCAATGGGAAATAAATAAAAGACTGTTATTCTTATTTGGAGGCTGGAGGGACGCAATGGGCACAGAGGGGCTTAGAATCAGATGACATCCAGTGACTACTCCCACTCAGTCAGCCCGTCCAGGAGGCTCATTGGAGCCGGGTCCTTCTGTGCATGCAGACCTCCCAGCAAGGCCTCTCCTCTCTCATCCCAATGTGGGTCTATTTCTATTGGCACCCAAGATAAGGCTTTCATTTTACCTTGGGATGCTGTGTGCTCAATTGCCCTAAATGCTTCATATTTACTATCATATTTTACAAACGCTTTAGGGATATTTCGTCTTGTAAATTATTGAAATGCTTCTTTCTGATTGTTTTCTATTGGGGCTATTGTCGAGATCAATTTTTCATTGTTTCACGGCATTCTAAAGTTTCACGCTAGTTTGAGCTCACTGCTACTACTGCCTCCCTGCCTCTGAGCAGTCTTATACTTTTAGATTCCCAGTTTCCCAAGAAATTCAAAATAAATAGAGTGGAGTGAGTGCAGGAGAGATGCAAAGGCAAAGGAGTCCCCAATCAGTGTTAAATTATTTAGACGAACCAAAACAGCTATGGAATGGCTGCTTTGCACGAGGTGAAATGCACATCAGTTAGCAAAACATTTCGTTGAATAAATACACGGAAGAATATTCACACATAGATCCTATTTCTTCACTTCTCTCCCCACATAGGCCTAGTACTGAAACGAAATGTGTTCGAGAATTGTATTATCCACAGTATGCTATCCATATTCTTTTTTTAAATGGCTATGAAAATTAGGGATTTAATCATTAGCGACATAATAATGATATACTCATACAGGTCACCGCTCAGTCCAATTATTCTGTAAAGGCCTATTTATTTTTAGTTATCTGATAAGACCTATGAGATTATGTAAATACATATAGTTTAATTGTTAAAATGCAAAATCCTAATCCTAATCCTCTTTTAACCATTCACCTGTGCCCAAATGCATGCATTGTGTATTGTTTTCTTCTTTCTTGAAAAAAGTCTGCGAAACAATTCAAACTGTAGGTATTCAGCAGTTATAAAATATTTAGTTATTTCATTACATCTGACTTTAGGAAAATCCTTGTGATAAATTCGGGTAAGCACCTTTCTACATAGCAGCTAAGTTTCATGGCAAGCGCCTTTCATGGGGCGGCAGGTAGCCTAGAGCGATGGACTAGTAACCGAAAGGTTGCAAGATCGAATCCCCGAGCTGACAAGGTAAATATCTGTCGTTCTGCCTCTGAACAAGGCAATTAACCCACTGTTCCTAGGCCGTCATTGAAAAAAAGAACTTGTTCTTTAACTGACTTGCCTAGTTAAATAAAGGTAAAATCCAAAAATAGCATAGCAATTAAACGTATCGTTTGATAGGCAGCCTAATACAGTTTTAGTCATATTTAAATATGTTCTTAAGTAAATGATAAATGAAGTCATATTCCGTGTAAGACAAAAATAGGAATTATATTCATAAGAATAGTAGGCTACAAATGATTTATAGGCTCTATATCAATAATAATATTTGATGATGATGATAAAAGATCACATTCTATAGGCTACCAAATAAAGTATTTTCGATAAAACTTATTTCACTTGTAAGGACATTACCATTTTGATTGCCTGTTCTTCTAGAGACATTTTAAATGACACGTCTCTATCGTTTAGTGGTGCGTTAAGAATATTTCTCCTTGTGACAAAAAAATACACACAGATTGCTGCGTAAAAGTGACACTTCGTGCCAAGCCTTCGCTTTTTGCCAGGAGACACAAACACGTCCATTTAATTAAACGGCTCGTTTTGACATATAAATGAAGATTACCTCTAATTTTCTATTTGAAAGGGGAACATTTTTAGGTTAAGTTAAAACCATTGGTCTAACAAATGACATATTTTCCGAGGTCACGTCGGCCACAGTGTAGCTTTAGGACCTTTAAAACTCTACCGGTTCTTTATATAAACTGAGGTCGAGCATTTCGCGCCCCAAAATGTTCTCACTGCAGAAAAAAATATTTTAAAGATCACTTCAGAAAATGGAGTAGGGGTTTAGCGCACTGTGTTAAATATTTTAATTATACCATCCCCTTACCATTTGCAAACCCCAACTCGTTAACAGACACACACACACACACACACACACACACACACACACACACACACACACACACACACACACACACACACACACACACACACACACATACACATACACATACACATACACCTACACAGACACACAAACACATACGATAAGGAGATGGAGATGGCATGTGTTCAAATGCCTGCCCCCAAAGTCATACGTTGATAAATTGGTCTATAATACTTTTACAAATCAATGATAAAGTTGGCAATTGTCTGGACAAAAGTTATACTTTCAAATGTTATTAGTTCCCAGAAGCGTTTTGAGGAAACTTTACGCACAGACCAGACAGTGTTCTCTCGCCCACGCACTGCTACATCATCATCATTAACATATTTAATATTATTGACGAATGAGCTACGCGCATCGTCTGGTGTTTCACCACTGTCCCTCCACGCACCCCAGCGCTCATCTCGTGTATTCTGCACGGAGAACACTGCGATCAGCAGAACGGTTCCAGAACTGCCAACTGTCGACGTTCGCGAGCTGTTAATAACCTTCATTGGAGTGCTCCAAACAAGGTAAGGTTCTGCGGACCCACTCATATCCAGTTTACTTGTAATTATATTGAATTGGACAATTTAGAGTTTTATGGGTGTGACTTAGGGAGAGGGGTTGGCAAAGGATGTTAACAATGTGAGTTAGTTGGCAAAGATAGCACTGTAACCACAAACGACATGATTCCAAGTTGCCATCTCTGGCACTTTAAATCATTTTTTAGCCCAGCTATCAGTCTCTACCAGCTCTCATATTCTCACGTCGGCTGCTGCTGATCAGTCTTGCGTTCATTCCGAGACGATAATTGGATCAGTTTTGTCTGACCTTTACGTCATGATGTTTTGACGTCATTGGGCCGCCACTTAAAAAAAACGAATGTGACCCAAGCATTTTCACAATATTTGTAATCTCCAGAGACTGTCTAATCGATTCCTTAAATCAAAACGCCAATTGTTATTTCATGCATTACGAAACACTGCAAATGTAATAGGATGACCAAAAGTAGCGTCTGGGACTGCATTAAATATTGCTGCATGCGCCACTGTATCTCCTATTGCCCCCTTTTGCCCCCCCCCCCCCCCCCCCTTCTCTTTCTGAGACTGGCTGGCTTGCAGGCACGCACGTGGACCCTCCGAGACCCTCTCGAGCCTGTAGACTCAGTTATCAAGTAGGCTGAGCTTTGCATCTCGAAGACATTAGTAGCATCATTGTGGCTGGTCCTCACATGTACTGGTGCCCATGAATGTGATGTGTCACACTGGCATTCCGAGTTTTTGTTGCGTCAGTTGCAGCTAAATGGGCATTACCCTGGCATCTAGACTCCCTTTAGCATTCACATGCAGTGTCAAAACTTTTGCAAATGTTTCCAAGTTTTGACTGTGTTTATAAAAAACAAAAAATATAGGTATTTTTCTATTGTGCATGCATACTCCTTTAGCCTACACATTACATCATTCTTTAAAAACATTATTTATAGGCCTAATATCCAATTTAATCTGAAGGATTGGAGTCTTGCAATGACACCGAAAGTAAAGGCACAGCTAAGTGAGCCCTTCCATGTTGCCACCGTGCCAACCGTAAACTGACATGCTTACGTTTTCACCTACCATCACACAATGTGGTATCGAAAGTGACCTTAGTCCACAACGAAAGCGGAAACGAGCTCATCAAATATTTAGGACAGACAGTTTTGTGTGGCCCTCTCCTTGTTGTACTGCAGTCACGACGACCTGGGGAGAGCCGTTCATACGTTAGACCGTTTGGCCTCATTATTTATTAAGAGCCGGTGACATCTGTCGATCAAGAATGTAGTTTATTATGCAATGATTTCCCCTGACAGCGCACTCCTGCAGTATTTACACAAGACATCTAATAAAACAGACCAGCAAAGACAGACAGAGACAGGGACGGCTACAATATATGCACGTTTATTAGACTACTGATGTCTTTGTTGAGCGTGGAATTAAACCTCTAGACCAAGGCCTTTCTGTATCATATGCATTCCTGATAGGCTAACTATTTATTGTTAAATAGGATATTATCAGTAATAACAACTTGCATCTGGCGCAACAGCATATGTCCTGATTTAAATAGTAAAATCTATTTAAAAAAAAAACTTAATATAAAAGTTAACCTACTGACAAAGGCACACATTGTATCCGAAATCAAATATGTGGGAATGGCGATGGCTCACAGTCTCACATCCAAATCAAATATTTGAAAGGGAAAAAAACAAGTCAGTGCAGAATATTAGGGTTTACAGCGAGACACGAAATGCTCATGCTGAGGAATAGGCCAAATTACTTTTGACGCCCCTCCCCTCTCCCCCGCGCTTTCTTTCTTCTTTCTCCACCCCTCTCGCCTCCCTCTTTTGTGAACCCGCTGTCAGTTAGCGCGCCCGTTGGCACGGGAAAGATTGAAAGTGACACACAGATTGTTTTGCGCGAAATTGTGACTGTTATATCGAGATTTCTTTAGTTAACACCTTCTCTTTGTCGCAGACATTGTGATTTCGGTCTGTTTTTCTTTTGCTTGAGCAACTTGGTTGTTTTGCCTGTTGTTCACTTGAACATTTTCCTTATGATGCGTTTTGCGTTTTCCTTGTTCCCGCCGGTGAAGAAGCCACGAGTTCAGAAGAGGACCGATTTGTGGCTCGGCCGTGTCTAACCGGGGACGACAGGACACAACGTGCGATCAAACGACCCAACTGGCCGGTTGACACGTTTCTCTGCGCCGCGAGACGCAGCGGCTCGAACTCCAACACGATCCCCGCGCACTCAGCAAGCAAACCTCGACGCACTGGTCTCGAGCGAAAGAGACACACTCTCTCTCTCTTTCTCTTTTTCTCTCTCTCGCTCTGAGGCGAACACCACTCTCATCACCACTCTCACACAGACAATAAACCAACGCACATTGTCTACCTTTGTCTCCCATCTCTCTCATTTCTCTCGGACTCGCTCACATCCAGCGCTTGGGGCACGAAGTAGTGTCCAGCAGCACAGACTCCAGCCGATCTCTGCCGGTCGTGGACCCGACGCAGCCCAGCCCTGGATTCAATCATTTTAATCAATGGACAGAGCCTCCTCAACGGCCAGCAGAGGTACAGACACCCCATAAACAGTGAGTACTAGTCAGAGGTGTTCCGTAATGACTAACCTGACCATTTCCATCGATTTCACATTCATTGTAATAAGCCATTAATCTTGTATGTCTTCTGACAACACATCAGCAGCAGCGATGTTATGCAATAATCCAGTCGATTAGGAGAAAGAGAAATCACTTGTTGCGCCTAGGGGTAAATAGCCTATCTGGGGCTATAGTTTATTATTTTACCTTCATATGTTAATTGAAAAGTACAACATAGGCCTAATAACAATGTAATTTACCGTGAAGATTGCTATAATGGCTGTAGACTATTGGTTTCTAACTTTATTAATAGGCCTGTAGCATATCGTATCTCCAATTCATATTGTTTTGGTCAGTTAATCCCCATAACAATGTAGGCTATTTGGACACAGCTTTCATCACCATACAAAACGATCTATGACATAATGTATTATTATTATTATTATTAGGCCTATATTAATAGTCCAATGTAATAATGACAATGAGAACAATTATTATTTAATTAGCCTACTGATTAATAATAATAACTAACTATAACAACTCGTGATTATCATTCAGTATCCATAATTAGGATTTCACATAGGCTACATGTGGGTTATTTAGGAATTTATCATTCTAGTTAATCTGATTGATGGTACCCGTGCGTTAGAAAGGTCAAAGGGAACATCTTGGGGAAAACATTTCTAGCTATGTATGCGGTTTCTTTTTAAAAAATGATTATTTGACTACTTTTTACATTTGTGATTGCACATTTTCAGTTGATGAAACGGTAACGTCTTAATTTTTGAGTAATAAAGTGGAAACAGTTACTTTGATAACTCCATGTGTGTTGTAAAGTGTTATATTTATCGTAGGTCTATCAATCAAAAATAGGTTATGTAGACACAGATTCCATTTTCTTTCTGTGCTGCCGTTGGAATAGTTTTTCTAAAAAACGTATTCAGTGTTCATAAGAATGTATCAATAGAAGCATCTCATTCAGAGTAGAGTTGACCCTATGTCACAACAAGGTTTCTCTTTGCCCGTTTTATTTCTCTGTAATGCAAAAGTTTCCAAACAAATCATGAATGAACTATCCTGCATAGGCTGGGTTGCACATGCTATTCCAGCATATCTACTGTTCCATTGTTTGAGAGAATAACCTGTAAATTCACTGATTGTCTAGGAGACCTGCTACTCTCGCCAACGTGCGTGTTTGTCCCAATATGGAACATACTTATTTATATCTGTCTGTCTGTCTGTCTGTCTGTCTGTCTGTCTGTCTGTCTGTCTGTCTGTCTGTCTGTCTGTCTGTCTGTGTTCATTTATGTTGTCTTTTACTTTTAACATTAGATTAATATTTAACCTTATTGAATATTTGGATTTAGCTGTAGTTTTTCGGAAAATCACACAATACACTGTGTCATGATTAGCATTTTTTTTGCACGTCTCTATAACATTTAAAATAATGAGCGAGCCATTACTTATTGGAAGTTAGAAATTAACAGCCGAGTTTTGAATTTAGAATTACGTTAATTTCCAATCCTGAAGTTAAACCTACTGAAAAGATAAATATTAACTCGTTCATTCATTCATTAAATAATGTAATCAGTTAGCGTGAATTAATTGTATTTTCATTTGATGGATATTAGCCTATATTATTTGAAACCTATATTAAATATAATCAAATGTATTGTAATTCATCCAATAGCTTAGGCCTACATGTAATAATACGAGTATTAATTTTGACCTTTGCCTTCTAAGCACCCTTATAAAACCTATATGCCAAAATTCGTTGGTATAGACAATTGAATAATAAAGAAGCACTTTCGATTGATCTGCCACTATCCTCTTAGGGTGGCTGAATAATTTTCACAGACCCAGTTTGCTTCTCTCACCTTGGTTAGACTGCGAGGTTGCAGCAGAAGCCTGTCGTTTCCCCTGCAGTATTAAACGATCTGGTAACTTGTCTAACTAACTGTAGGTCATCGTAGAAGCTCTAAGAAAGAGGCGTGCGTGATAGGCTATTTGTTATATTTACATCGTATAATGTATGAATTGATTAGTGGCATAATAAGCACGTAATGATATATGGGAATATATATTTTATATCTGTCTAATATTCCATAGCTACTTCAATCTCCTGTAGGTTACTAGGCATAGCTTGCTTTTCGCTAATACAGCCTCCACCAATAGCCTACTAACGAGAAAAGCTTGGGCATATAGATTGATAATACTTGATCGTAATGCAGCAAAGTTTTAAATGCCACTGGCAGTAGGGACAGTGTATAGGCTAGCCAATCTCATTTTTACAGAGGCGGGTCACCTGATCCTATCCTAAACAGAAGGCCTCTGACTCAAGTCTCTGCACCGTCAGGTCAAGGGCACAGACGAATTATACGAGTTTTTTTTTGTGAGACATAGTCAAAAGGCCACGCCACAGGCAGCCAAACATGCAATTCTGACAGGAGGCGACCCTTCAACCCAAATGTTGCTTAATTAAGGTCTACATTTCCTCCTGCAATCAATACGTGCAACATGCGATCAGGGATTGAAGTAATTCGTTTTAGCCTAAATGGGAAACTGTCGCTCCCACCATTATGTCAAAAACAATTGTTGTGGCAATAGTTTTAAATGGTACTAAAAGCTATTCTTATTAAGTTCCAAACTCTCAAATAAATACGTAGATTCAAAACCCAGTGATCAGCTCCCTAGATTAAGTTACACAGAGACTGACTGTGCTCGGCCTGGAAAGGCCCACAACCAGTTTACTCAAGTAGTCTACATTTATTTCATTTTGGGGAGTAGCTCTGGTAACTGCATGTAGGCCAAATCTAGTACAGTAGAGAAAGGAATCAGGAATGTTCGTTTTATTGTTGCCAGTTGCCACCAGTAAGTGGGCTAGAAGCATTATTTTCTTACACATGTCATCATCTACTATTTTCCTGTCTATCTTATGTGTTTGAGTAAACAGAGCCCCGAAGCAGTCCAGCAAAATTCTATGCCAAGCCCAAAGAAAAATTAAGTCGTTTCAGCTCTTAAGATGTAGCCTTTTGTCAGTCACACCAGATCTCGTTCTGTTTAAAATTTGCCTAGATGTTGCGATTTTGGCACAGTGCTCACATTTTATCGGCATTGGACAGGAATTGACCATATAGCGTGCGCAAATTCGTATCATGACCGAAGGAATAGATGAAATAGAATAGATGGAAAGCCGTGACTTTTCGCAGGGCGTTTTCTCCAACCATTACTGGTATTTCGCGCTCGAGTTATGGGAATTCATAACTGTAATATCTGTCAATTCATGAAGATAATGTTAAACTGTCATTGACCCTGAATTATTATAGCCTACGTGTGTCTACCCAAATGGAAACTATCTTCAGTTAGCTTATCACAAGCGCATCATCAGCAAAGCGCATCTTCCAATTTGAACATTTGAAGTCAGAGCAACTTCAGCAAACTTATTTCTGCTTAACTTTCTCACTCCAGAAATACGGTATCTGGTATATACCGTTATTTAAATCATTTCAAAATATCAGAAGCATATCAGAATCTACTGGATACTGAATGTGGACGTTTTGGGGATACAAGACAGGATTCACTCATTCATGATGAAATAGGAACATAACTGAATGCGTCAAGATTGCGTCAAAAGCAGCACTCTATCAAAAAGTCTTGTCACCGCTGCATTTTTTGCGCCATCCCTCCCCTCACCCCACCCTGTACTGATGAAGGTTAACTTATAAACAGCAGGAAGCCATTATTTTCAATTATTTTGTTTGTCACAGATTCTTGCCCTTTTAACTTGGTCTTTGTTGTGTTCCAATCCACCCTTTCTTTTTATGACTAATTTTAAGACAGACCCTGTAAATGTGTTTCACAATGACTGCTTCCCTCCTCTCATCCCCCTTTTCTATGATATCCTGTTCGCTTCCCCTCTTCCCTCTGTGCTGTTCTCTCCTCTCTCTGTCTGTTTTTCCTGTGTGAACCCATGCTATCTGTGTTCACATATCAAGGGTGGGTGTGTCTATGCTATTAAACAGCAGATTAGATATCAGCAGGGATGGTCTATGGGGAAATAGAGGGCACACTAATAATAACTTCGTATTTAGTCTTTGCCACTTCTTAGGGCAAATGATTGTGGGTTCGATTCCTGCTGGGGCCACCCATATAAAAATGTATGCATTTTTGTATGCACTCTATGTCACTTTGGATGAAAGTGTCTGCTAAATGGCATATGTAAATAAAGTACAGGACATACAAGTGCATTTTGGTGTCATAGTTTTAACCAAAGACTTTGACTATATCAACTGTATCTGAGCCACAGCCATTTCTGGTAGTGTGAGTCTGGTGCGAGCTGCCACTGCGGTGGGACTGAGTTGAGTTAGCTTTGGCATGTAGTGTGAGCCAGGCAGCGGTCCTGTTGATGTAGGTAGCAGGGTTGTTACTGTGTAGTTTATCTAGTTGCCGTGGCGTTGGCCCGTCGCTGCAGTCCACACTGCACATGATACACAGGATCTCAGGCTACGGTGTGTGAGACTACTGTCGTCACAGTGTATTTGTGTGTGTGTTCCCAGGCTGTATTATTCAGAGGGCTGGCTTGGGGTCCCATGTGTGTGCCTGTGAGTCAGTGTGTGGTCCTTGGAAGTGTCAAAGCAGCCAGCCTGTGTTGTGTGTGTGTGCTGGCTTTTTTTGTGTTTGTATGTTTGTGTGTAGATGCATGCGCGTATATGTGTGTGTGTCTGTTCACGTGTGTGTGTGGGTGCGCACAAGGGGTGGGGTTATAAAGTCCTGCTGTTAACTCTTTATCTTTTATTATCAAATGAGATGTTTATGAGAGAGCTAAACATGTTTGCCAGAAGGGCTCTCGCCCTCTCTCCCCCCTCTCCTCCCTCTCTTTCCAACTCTCCCCCTCTCTCCCCCTACCTCTAACTCTCCCCCTCTCTTTTCAACTCTCAACCTTTCTCGCCAACTCTTCCCCTCTCTCCCTCTCTCCCTTTCTCTCCAACTCTTCCCCTCTCTCCTCTTCTGTCTAACTCTTCCCCTCTCTCTCCCCTTCTCTCTGACTCTTCCCCTCTCTCCCCTTCTCTCCAACTCTTCCCCTCTCTCCCCTTCTCTCCAACTCTTCCCCTCTCTCTCCCCTTTTCTCTAACTCTTCAGTCAATTGAAATAAATTCATTAGGCCCTAATCTATGGATTTCACATGACTGGGCAGGAGCGCCGCCGCCTGGGAGGGCATAGGCCCACCCACTTGGAAGCCACATCCACCCATTGGGGAACCAGGCCCAGGCCCAGCCAATCAGAATTAGTTTTCTCCCCACAAAAGGGTTTTATTACAGACAGAAATACTCCTCAGTTTCATCAGCTGTCCGGGTGGCTGGTCTTAGACGATCCCGTAGGGGAAGAAGCCGGATGTGGAGGTCCTGGGCTGCCATGGTTACATGTGATCTGCGGTTGTGAGGCCCGTTAGACATACTGCCAAAGTCTCTAAAATGACAGAGGCGGCTTATGGTAGAGAAATTAACATGAAATTCTCTGGCAACAGCTCTGGTGGACATTCCTGCAGTCAGCATGCCAATTGCACACTCCCTCAAAGCTTCAGACATCTGTGGCATTGTGTTGTGTGACAAAACTGCACATTTTAGAGTGGCCTTTTATTGTCCTCAGCGCAAGGTGCACCTGTGTGATGATCATGCTGATAAATCATCTTCTTGATATGTCACACCTGTCAGGTGGACGGATTATCTTGCCAAAGGAGAAATTTTCACTAACAGGGATGTAAACAAATGTGTTCACAAAATTGAAGAGAAATAAGCTTTTTGTGCTTATTGAACATTTCTGGGATCTTTTATTTCAGCTCAGGAAACATGGGACCAACACTTTACATGTTGCGTTTATATACAGTGCCTATTTCAGTCAAGTCAGGCACTGTATATATATATATATATATATCACATTGTGTTTGTTGTTGTTTTTAATGTGGTGGTGCAACAGTGTCAGTATAGATTCATGTCAGGCCAAAAGGTTGGTGCTTGTGAGGAGGAGCTATCATATTAATACCCAGTCAGGGGCCAGACTCTACAGTGCTACCATTTTGGTCAAATATTCTCCTAAATATTGTGCTGTGTTACCTGCGATTTTAATTTTGGAGCACCAGTGCCCTCAGACAACATTTAGTGTAACAGAAAGAAAGGAAAAGGGAGAGCTTCTTCAGGAGATGAGCTTCAACACCTGCATTACTAGCTGTTTGGGGTTTTAGGCTGGGTTTCTGTACAGCACTTCGAGATATTAGCTGATGTACGAAGGGCTATATAAAATAAAATTGATTGAATTGAATGAAAAGTAGCTAGGATTCATATAGGCCCAATGTAGGCTACATCTCCATCTTAAAAATACAATTTTCTGGTGCTCCTTAAACCTCTATTTTGTCATTCTTGGCAATTCTTGTCATTAATACTTTGAATATTTGTTATTGTGCTCCTAAATGTATTCATGTGCTCCTATTTTTTTATACTTAGGAGCACATGTGCTTCTTGTAAAAAATGGCAGCGTAGAGCCCTGCCAGTGATCAGAAGCTTTCTGACAATCCCTCCTCCCCAGTACACACACACACACACACACACAAACATACAGAGAGAGACTGATTTTAATATCTCTCCCTCTACCCATCTTTTATCTCTGTCATAGAGAGCAGCATTAGCCAACAGTTTGATAGCCCTGCTGTAACACAGGGCTGCATCCCAAATGGCACCCTATTCCATATGTAGTGCACTACTTTTGAGTAGGGCCCATAGAGATCTCATCAAAAGTAGTGCACTATATTTGGAATATGGTGCCATTTTGGATATGCCCCAGGTGGTTATTGGAGAACAGAGCTTTGCTGAGTGTACGTTCAGTAATGTGATTAATCTAATCGTTCCTGGTAATATGACTAATAATGTGTCATAAGCCCTTCTCCCTTTCTGCTTTGCTTGTCTGTGGTGGAGCCTTTCATGAATACAGTCTATCACACCGTGAATAGATAGGCTAGAGTGGTACAGGCTTTGTGGTTTACTGCATGGGGCTAGGCATGGCGGCAAAGAGCTACTGTAAGTTTGTCTCTCTGGAGTTTGAGCCTTTCTCTGCTTTTTTTCTCTGCATCTCCATGGCTTATGTGTTATCTGTTGTTTCATTTACTTTGTTTTATCTGTTGTTTCATTTACTTTGTTTTATCTGTTGTTTTGTTTTCATTTATATTTGTCTGTGTTCTTAGTTACAATGTTTCTCCTCTACTCTACTTTTTTCTTTGTGTGTCTTCCTGTCTGTCCTAATTCTTGCTCTCTTGCACCATCTCTTACCCGTTAGGCTAGTGGCCAACCCTTTTTACCCTGACCCGAAGTAGAACAAAACACAACCAGGTTTTTTCACATCTCTAATGTCTCCCATTTATGAAAGGGATGATTGTGAAAAAATATTTTACTGCAAAAGTGATTCAATTGATAGATATTGTTTTCCTGTAATGTGGTTATGCTACCATGTGCTTGTGTTGTGAAACACATGAACACACATTGAAAAGCTAGTTGACATCAGCTATTCAAACACAAGAGGCATGGCAGTGCCACTCATAGCCCTAGTTATACCAAGAGCCACATGCAACCCTTTTAAAGACCCAGTAACACAATACTAAATGAACCACAACAATTTATATGCAGGAAAAGGTGATTGAGTGTAATTATGTTGGCCATATTAGATTCAGAATAAAATTGATTTACATGAAAACACTCTTCATGGCGTGAGTGTTGTACACAATTCTGAGAAAAAAAGAACGAATTTACAAAATTCATATTTACATGTGATGTGACAATGTCTGAGCCGGCTTGTTTTCCTTAGAGCCGGTTACAATAGCCACAGCATCAAAATACGTGCTACTGGATGGGTTCTAGTCAGGCAGGACCATGACTTGGAAAGTTGTCTATTAATCAGCCACCAGAAAGTAAAGCTTACAGTCATCATAAATATTCATAGTTGATAATTCCACCTATTGTATCTCTGTTTACAGGTCTATATTTCCACCTATTGTATCTCTGTTTACATGTCTATATTTCCACCTATTGTATCTCTGTTTACATGTCTATATTTCCAAGATGTATGAAGATATGATGTATGATGTATGATGTATGATACAAGATGTATGAAGATGCAGACGACTACTTGTATTCCACATTTTAGCAATGTCAGAGTTTGCAATATTGGACTACATGAGTTATCGGCCCACCCCCATCCAGCCAGGCATTATTCAGTACTTTTTGAGTTTAGGGGGTGTGTCACAATATCTATACATTTAGCTACTTTTGGGCAATTTTTTTTTTTACACAAATATCTGATTCATGTTTCATGTTTCATAGATGTGAAAAAAACATGGTTGTGTTTTGTTCTACCTTGGGTAGGGGCATCTCCAAAAATGTGGAAGCCTTGCCACTAGCCTACCTCACCCTATTCCTATTCACTATCTGTTCCTCTCTCTCTCTCTCTCTCTCTCTCTCTCTCTCTCTCTCTCTCTCTCTCTCTCTCTCTCTCTCTCTCTCTCTCTCTCTCTCTCTCTCTCTCTCTCTCTCTCTCTCTCTCTCTCTCTCTCTCTCTCTCTCTCTCTCTCTCTCACACACACTATCTCTCTAGCATGTGCGCACCTACTCTCAATCTTTCTTTTAGTATCCATTTCTCTCTTTCTCTCTCTCTGTCTCTCTCACACTCCATAAAGTTTCTGTTTGTAAGTACACTTACATCAGTTGTACAGCATTTACTGCCCTCAGTCTCCTGTGTGTGGCACAACGTGCTCAGAGCACCGCTCTCCTGACAGAATTTGGAGCAGAAAATACGAGAGAGAGAGAGAGAAAGACGGGGGGGAAGAGATGAAATAGAGAGAAAGGCAGAGAGGAAAAGAGAGAAAGACAGAGGAAAAGAGAAGAGGTGGAAGAAAGCAGGAGAGAGACAGAGATAAAGAGAGGAGGTGGAAGAGAGAAGAGAGGGAGAGACAGTCTCCTTTTACTCACTTTATACACAGTTCCACCCTGTCATTGGGACTATTATAATAGTTATTATGAGTTGGCTGATGGTACCAGTATTACAAATGATGATGGAATCATGAAGACTCTGCTCTATGTTCAGTATAGTGTAGGCGGGTTTAGAATTACATGTGTGTTTGTGTGTGTGTGTGTATTTCACGTATTGTTTATAGGTGTGTTTATTGCTATGTAGTATTTTCCAATCAGTAAGGGTGTGTCTGTATTTTTACTTTGCGATCTTATGTCTGTGCGTGTGTATTTGTTTTGTCTGTATGAGAATGTGGAATTTAGGAGTAGCCTATTTTGTAGATTAAACCTGAAGTGTCCAAGATAATCAAAGTAGTGAATTTCAAAGAGTGTTTGTCTAAATAGCTGCTCAGGGATTCAAAAATGCCTCCCTGTCTGCTCTGTATTACCACAAGGCATAACAGTGTGTCCTTCCCTATTGGACAGATATTTAACATCTTATCGACTCAGCATTAACTGCCGCTTTTCTCTCCCAGCAGATCTCCCAGAACCACACGGTATGATATCTGGTGAACTTGATAAGGTCTAGTTATTGAACAGTTATATCTGGTCTGCTAAACAGATCAGTTTATTGGTCATGAAATCCATTGATATATCAAGCTGTCATGAGAACAGCTATTTACTTTTGCCCACACATGTACAATGTGGAAGTGCTTCTTAACTGTTACACAACTCTTTGTGTGTGTGTGTGTGTGCCTGCGTGCATGACTTTGTCTACGCACTCATATTTTCCACTGTAAGGCTAGGACTCAGAATTCACCTACACACACACACCCACAGACACACACAACCCCAACCCCCTCCCCTCTCCCATTGAAGGTGAAACCCCATGTTGTCCTGTGAAGGAGGAAAACAATGACACTATGAGACATGGGTGGCTCTGCTCTGTTTTCAGTACGGTCTACAGGCATTGTCTGGCACCGGGTTTAATATTTAATATACTCCACATTCTTACACTATCCATAATTCAGAAAAAGGAATGTTGCACCGGATCACTGAGTTTGAAGGAAAAGAGAAGGGTTTGTTGTAGATATTCATACTGTAAAGTGAGGCTGCTTCTGCATGTGGGTTTGGTCTGTCTAGTCTTGAGACAGGTTAATGGTCAGGACATTGGAGAGGCAAAGCATTGTCTTCTGGGCTGCATCGGCCTCATCAGTACAAGTTGACTTCGCTGGGTCTTTACAGTAACAAACGTCACATTAAAACAGGTTTCAGTGTAGAAGTGTTTGAGGTTGACACCATCTCTAAGGTTGCCACCCAGTATGTGGGCATAAGAAAATGTGAAATGCTTTTTTTTATCTCCTCAAATATGTGTGACTATGGTGGAGGAGGTTCTGAAGGAAAGACGGGTGCTGAGATGCCGGCAGGCAGCAGTGAGGGGTGATTGGGATCGTCGGCTCCTGAGGGTCAGGTTGGGACTTGTAGAAGGGGAGGAGGAGGGGAGAGGTTTGTCACAAATGTACTGAGAGAGAGGTGAGGGGAGCTGAGTGCAGGGTGAGCGTGGGATGTGGCCCTTTCAACATACAATGATTAGAGGTTATGCAAAAGATAAAACTACAGGGAATAGATTAAAGCTCCTACTGTGACTTGGGTTAGCTTGCATGTGGGGTTAGCCTATTACTGTACTTGTAGATCGTTTTGTCCAGTCCTTTCTTGTTCAAATGATATCCTTCCTGGTGGCTAGTAAATAATCATCTAGATTACAGGAGGTTGGGAGCCAATTTCTCTCCACGCAGTTTATATTGGAGGAGATAGTTGAATAGCTGTTCCTGAAGCTGTTTACATTAGACTGTGTATTATAGCAATACCATTTATATGTGGCTATTCTATTGTTCTTGAACAGAGCTGCCAGCTTGTTAAAATGTGAATTCTGAGAGCGAGAGAGAGAGAGAGAGAGAGCGCGAGAGAGCGAGAGAGCGAGAGAGAGAGAGAGAGAGAGAGAGAGAGAGAGAGAGAGAGAGAGAGAGAGAGAGAGAGAGAGAGAGAGAGAGAGAGAGAGAGAGAGAGAGAGAGAGAGAGAGAGAGAGAGATATCCTAGCTACTGTACTAGCACTGGAGCACATTTCTTTCCATTCAAAGGTCCTTCATATTTCTTCATGCCGATCTTATTTAACACCAGAGAATTCAGCTACTTGCTTTTTTGGGCCCACGTAAAGTTTCTTCTTAATCCCGCCAAGACTAATGTTTATAATTTATTATTCATTTAGACATTTCACCCAAGCTCGTAATTCCTCTCAGATTGGAGGTGTATGTGGGCAGTTTTCTTTGGGTTCCGTGGTCGGTGGTGTTTTTCTCCTCTGTAGTGGAGAAATGAGAGGCGTTGCCCCATGCGAGGAGAGAAGAGGGAGAAGGAGAATGAGAAGAGAGGGAGAGAGACCACAGTGTGAAAACTATGTCTTTGTGGGGACTCATGTCAGTGTTAGCAGGGAGAGAGAGACTAGGTCTGTAAAAACGATCAGGAGGGTGGGGCTTTGGTCTGGAAGAGGATGGAGATCATCCCTCTCTTTCAAACATGTGTTTTGATCTTTCTTCACATTTCTTATTTCTTGGTCATCCCTCTTGCTCCCAAAATAATTATATTTTTATTTTCTTCCCCTACTACTTTTCTCTTTGTTTAACATTGAAAATGTGTATCATTTAGCAGACACTCCTATCCAGCAACTTACAGGAGCTATTAGGGTTAAATACCTTGCTCAAGGGCACATTTACCGATTTTTCATGAAGTCGGCTCGGGGGTTGGAACCAGCAAATTTTCGGTTCCTGCCACACCACTAGGCTACCTGCCGCCCACATTTCTTGTAACGTAGGCTGCTAAATAAAAGGTGCTATAAAATAATACACCTTCTTACCATCTCTCTTCAGTGGGTACCCCTTTCTAATTCTCACTCTTTTCTCCTCTCTTTTTCTGTTCTCTCTCTCTCTCTCTCTCTCTGCCCCCCTACTCTCTCTCCCTCACTCAGACATAGTTCACACACATTGTTGGCTGGCAGTGTCCAAAGACTAGTATGCAAATATGACCGGTCCATTTGGCTTGTGTGTGTGTGTGTGTTCTCTCTGCTCTTTGATAATTGGCAGGTCTCCTCTATTGCCTAGCAGCCTCTCTTATGGACAATCCCAATATAAGTGCTTTGGCAGACCAATTATACTGATCCCAGGACACTGCACACACACACACACACAAACACACACACACACACACACACACACACACACACACACACACACACACACACACACACACACACACACACACACACACACACACACACACACACACACACACACACACACACACACACACACACACACATGGTATATTTATACATATCTTCTTCTGTCTCTCTCGGGGACACACCAGACAAAAACGTCACTCCTGACTGACTGTGCGAGTGCCAAGGCCAGAGACATAGTTGGAATCCCTTACTGTTAGAATAGACCTTCCACCACCCAATGCCCTCCACCTTCACCCACACAGCCCAGTTTACATTCCCCACACATGCTGGTGCAGAACCTCTCTCTCTCTCTCTGTCTTTCTCGCTCTTTCGCTATCTCGCTCTCTCGCTCTCTGTCTCTGTTGAGCCTAACTGTTTGTTGATAATGCAGATAAGCTACCAGGCTCCTTAAAAACAAGCCTAGGGTTTCAGGGATAGGATAGCCACATGTTTGGCTATCTGTTCTGTCTCTGAGGAAGTCTGCGTGGTATGTGGGGGAGGGATATTCTTTACAGTATGTATGTATGAGTGAAAACTTAGTGATTGTATTTCATATATAATTTTGGTGGTTTTTTGGACTGATCTTTTTGCGTTTTCCTTAACTTTCCTTAACTTTCTTCATTGTCGCTGTCTGTGCCCCTCTAGGCCCTTACCCTCTGCTGTCGCTGTCTGTGCCCCTCTAGGCCCTTACCCTATGCTATCGCTGTCTGTGCCCCTCTATGCCCTTACCCTCTGCTGTCTGTGCCCCTCTATGCCCTTACCCTCTGCTGTCTGTGCCCCTCTATGCCCTTACCCTCTGCTGTCGCTGTCTGTGCCCTTCTAGGCCCTTACCCTCTGCTGTCGCTGTCTGTGCCCCTCTAGGCCCTTACCCTCTGCTGTCGCTGTTTGTGCCCATCTAGGCTGTTACCCTCTGCTGTCTGTGCCCCTCTAGGCCCTTACCCATTGCTTTTGCTGTTTGTGCCCCTCTAGGCCCTTACCCTCTGCTGTCTGTGCCCCTCTAGGCCCTTACCCTCTGCTGTCTGTGCCCCTCTAGGCCGTTACCCTCTGCTGTCTGTGCCCCTCTAGGCCCTTACCCATTGCTTTTGCTGTTTGTGCCCCTCTAGGCCCTTACCCTCTGCTGTCTGTGCCCCTCTAGGCCCTTACCCTCTGCTGTCTGTGCCCCTCTAGGCCCTTACCCTTTGCTGTCTGTGCCCCTCTAGGCCCTTACCCTCTGGCAGTAGCCCCACCTGGTGGTTGGAGGGGGATGGAGCGTGGTGGCGGGGAGAGCCCCCGCATGCAGGACAGTCCTGAGCGGGAGCGGCGGGGGGGCAGCCCGGACCTCAGTGGACCCCCGCCAGGGAAGATGGGGCGTTTGGAGCTCAACGGGAGCCCCACTGGGCCACGCCTCCTACGCCACAACGGCCACCCACACAGACCTTTGGGAGGTAGGATGCGCCAAAACACACCCACCGTATGCACTTGTACACATTGATAGAAACTACCTTCCATCCAATGTTTTACACCAATCCAATGCTTTTTAAATCTATGATGGGGAGTGTGCAAGTGTGGAGAATCAGGATACAACCACACTCACAGCCTTGATAGTTAGTCTCTGTTTGTCTTTGCCTTACCCTCTGGTAACTAGGACCAGAACGAGGGTTTTGGACACACTCCTGGCCCTAGTTATACTCCACATTGCCATGCACGCTAGAGTTCACAAGCCCATTGCAGTATTTTATAGGAATGTGTAATAAGCCTAATCCTTAGCAATGAGTTTGCATCAATTCAGTCCCATACCAGGCTGTGCTGTGTAGATCTAGTGCGTTCCATAAGAGTGCTCTTTGGGCACTGAGGGAACTATATAGCACTGAGGTTATTGAATAAAGTAGGGCTATATAAAGCTGATTTATACTCCTCTCTAGGTTATCGATCACTCTGCATACATAAGATTGTTAATGTATGTGTGAGATTATATAGTACACACACACACAATGGAGAATATTAGAGGAGACAGGAAACTTGGAGATGAGTGTGATACTGTAGGGGGAAAAAGAGGGAGACAGGGAGATGGCACTTCTCTTCCTTTGCCCTGGCAGCAGCTGGACTGGATGGTTAGTCTTAATGAGGGGTTGTCTTTGAAGGTAGGAAACTCAATGTGTCTCCTCCAAACCACAGCCCAGCCATGAAGACTGGGCCTCACACACAGTTACATACAGCATATAGGTTCTATGGCGCACTCTCACATTCACGTGTGTAATATTGAACGCATTCACACAAACACACTGTAGGCCAATGAACACTCACACAGTATACACACTTTCAGCTGTACAGTACATTAATAGATGTCTAGATTCATACACTGAACAGAAATATAAATGCAACATGTAGTGTTGGTCCCATGTTTCATGAGCTGAGATAAAAGATCCCAGAACATTTCAATACAGATAAAAATATTATTTCTCTCAGATTTTGTGCACAAATTTGTTTACATTCCTGTTAGGGAGCATTTCTCATTTTCCAAGATAATCCATCCACCTGACAGGTGTGGTTTATCAAGGAGCTGATTAAACAGCATGATCATTACACAGGTGCACCTTGTGCTGGGGACAATAAAAGGCCACTCTAAAATGTGCCGTTTTGTCACACAACACAATGCCACAGGTGTCTGAAGTTTTGAGGGAGTGTGCAACTGGCATGCCGAATGCAGGAATGTCCACCAGAGCTGTTGGCAGAGAAATTAAAGTTAATTTCTATATCATAAGCTGCAGCCAACATTGTTTTAGAGAATTTGGCAGTACGCCCAACCGGCTTCACTACCACAAACCTTGTGTACGGCCTTGTGTGGGTGAGCGGTTTGCTGATGTCAACGTTGTGAACAGAGTGTCCCATGGTGGTGGTGGGGTTATGGTGTGGGCAGGCATATGCTACGGACAACGAACACAAGTGCATTTTATCGATTAACAATTTGAAAGCACAAAAATACTGCAACGAGTCCTGAGGCCCATTGTGAGGCCTCTTCATCTTAAGGTATCTGTAACCAACAGAGGCATATCTGTATTCCCAGTCATGTGATATCTATAGATTAGGTCCTAATGAATTTATTTCAATTGACTGATTTCCTCATATGAATATTTTTGTTCAGTATAGATCACACACATGCATATATTTCAGGTATATACAGTATTACACATGTCCATTCCCTCACATTCCCACCACTAACAAGATCTGGAGGAAAGGAAGGAGAGGGTGATAGACACAGAGAGAAACTAAGAGTTACAGAAAGAGAGAGAGAGGGAGAGGGAGAGGGAGAGGGGGAGGAAGGGAGAGAGAAAGAGAGTGGGGGAAAAGAGAAAGGTTTTGGCAGAGAGAGAGAGAGAGAGAGAGAGAGAGAGAGAGAGAGAGAGAGAGAGAGAGAGAGAGAGAGAGAGCTGGTTGGGGCTGCTCTGTGTTGACAGTTATATTTCCCTGTTGGGGGAAATTCACTTACTTGAATTGGCATAGAGCTCCAGTGTGTAATTCACTCCATAAGAGCCCATCGAACTGGGAGCCGGGATGATTAATGGAGAGGAAATAGAAATATAGGAATTGACTGATTAAAACAAGGGAGAGAGAGAGAGGCTCTAATGGTGCTGCTACGTCGTGTGCGTGTGGTATTGCTCTACTCTTATTATTAGTGCTGGGAGTTTGCCTAATGCTCAGACCCTCATTTCTTGTGAGAGCCTTAATTAATTGCCAGTCGACAGGTGGCCTACAATCAAAAGCCTTTCAGGAAAAAGAGGGATATTGGTGAAGGAGGAATCATGTGGTTGGTGTGAGTCAAAAGGATAGTGATATCTGAAAGTGGGGTGGGATTTTGGGAGTGGTACTAAAAATAAGAGATACAATAATGAAAGATTGAGAATTAGTTTATTTTAAATGTTGACTATTGTGTTAACTTGTAAACACTAGCAATAGTCGCTGGTTATCATTCTAAAGTGTGCTACATGACTATTGTAGTAGGGGGAAGTTCCATAGAAAACCACAGCAGTTGAAACAATATTGAATATGGTGCGAAAAACATCATGCCTCGATGCTGGGAGCGAAAGAGCCCTAAATGTCAGCTGATGTGGTCAGGAAAAACTCCTGGCCTCTACTCACTGCAATCTTTGACAGTTTGTGTGACTGCCCGACCGACGTTGGTGACCTGTGGGCAGGTAACGGTGCCAGGTCTGATGTGAAAGAAGGCTCTGGGCAGTTGTTTATTTAAAAAAATATATATATTTCACCTTTATTTAACCAGGTAGTCCAGTTGAGAACAAGTTCTCATTTACAACTGCGACCTGGCCAAGATAAAGCAAAGCAGTGCGACAAAAACAACAACACAGAGTTACACATGGGATTAACAAACGTACAGTCAATAACACAGAAAAGTATGTAGGTATTGTGTGGACCATTATCACTCTGGGAATGGTTACCACGCTCCAGCTTAATCCATGAAATGAATAGTTAAATTCGAAATAATCTACAAGGCCTTGCAATAAATCGTCCAAAGCAGAGCCGTTGAAACTTGCATAGCATATCCATTGAATTCTGTGTAACTTTAAATGATGGAAGAACTGATCATGGACACAATAGCTTGTATTAGCGTTTGATCCAGAAAGCACCAACTGTACTCTTGTGGCATTCAATCAATGTAAATAACTTTGATAGTTAAGCAGTCTCAAGCTTATCAATTGATACTGACTCTTTGAATGGTGATTCTCTCTGCTAACTTTTTATGATGTCTTTGCATATCCATTTTTATTTCACCTTTAATCTAAAGAATATCCTTGCCATTAGATTAGCTTCTGTCTATTACTTGAACAGGATTTAAGAGACACAAATATACTACAAAACTGAATAAACAGCCATTCAAACGATCCATTGATTGTTTCAGGTAATTTATATCAGCAAATTTCAAATGAACTTCTCATATAATATATATAAAGTATTCCATGCAGACCTAATTAGATATAATATATATTATATTATAATATATAATATTTTACCTTCTTAGCATAAGATTTACTTAGCCTAACGTTCTGGTCAATTTCTCTCTCTCTCTCTCTCTCTCTCTCTCTCTCTCTCTCTCTCTCTCTCTCTCTCTCTCTCTCTCTCTCTCTCTCTATCTCTCTATCTCTCTATCTCTCTATCTCTCTCTCTCTCTCTCTCTCTCCTTTCCTTTCCTCTCCTCTCCTTTCCTCTAGGTCTGATGATCCCAGTGTTCTGTGTGGTCGAGCAGGCAGGGCCTGACGGAGGGATGCAGCGTGAACGAGAGCGTGAAGAGGTGGAGAGGAAGGAGGGACACAGAGAGGAGCATGCTGAGTTTGTCCTGGTCAGGAAGGATATCCTCTTCAACCAGCTTGTGGAGACAGCCCTGCTGGCCCTGGGGTACTCCCACAGCTCAGCAGCTCAGGCCCATGGTGAGTACTGTAGCCTACACACTGACCCACAGTCAGACTACTGTATCAATGAAGCACCAGCCACAAAGACTCTACCTGGTACTGAGTTAGAGCTATAACTGATCTAGGGCCAGTTAGCAATACAGCTGAAAATTCAGACAGTTCTCACACATACACACACCTGGTACAGAGTTAGCGCCACTGCAATCTGGCAATGTACAATGTCAGTCCCATACTGTAGGCCTACTTAACACTTAAAGTTATCACCTTGGAACATGGTGTATTTTCAACTGATTTATGACCAGTAAACGCAACAGACCAGCTCTAAACGGATGAACTGGTACTGAGTTCCAGCTTTGGCACTGCTGTATTCCAACTGATCTAGGACCAGTTCACACACCGATATAGGACAAGGCCAGCTACACAAAGTGTTATAGAGCACACAGCAATAATTGACTGTGAGGGACTCTAGCCAGACAATACACTGACTGTTATGGTGTTTTGTGCTCTCAGGGTAGGACTAAGTAAAGAATGTTTGAAAAACACAACTAAAGAACAGACAGTCTGAGAAACTCATTAAACACAGAACAAAGAGTTGAAAAATAATGAGTCTAGTTCCTCCAAGAGGCAAAAAGACTATGTGTGTGACTAAATGTATCTAAGTATATGCACATGCTTTATTGTGTGCGTTGTGTATGTGTGGGAATGTTTATGTGTGAGAGGTCTAGGGGAGGAACATAATAATGGTGGAATTTATTGTTGCACACATGGTTGTCATCTCCAGGAGGACAGTGAAGTTTACTTGCGTTCACTAAAGTATGCAGCACATTCTAACTGCAGGGAGTTGCTTCACATTGATATATGGTAACAATAGACACAACCAGGCAACTGAGATACATTGACTTAAACTGAAATGGCGTGTGAATAACGGTGTGTGAATAACGGTGTGTGAATAACGGTGTGTGAATAACGGTGTGTGAATAACGGTGTGTGAATAACGGTGTGTGAATAACGGTGTGTGAATAACGGTGTGTGAATAACGGTGTGTGAATAACGGTGTGTGAATAACGGTGTGTGAATAACGGTGTGTGAATAATGGCGTGTATGAAGACACCCCATATTACTCTATCCTTTTGTTAATTCGATTCTTAGGGGCTATTCACGATGGTAGGCAATAACTGAACAGCCGCCCCTGTGTGTCAGAAAAATACCAACTTTTTGTTGTGTTGCTGGTATGTAGTATTTATTGCCGTATAATTGCTATACAACAAAATAAGTCATTAAAATGATCACTGTCATGGCGCCAGCTTTGTTCACCAGACAAGTAATGTGTCATCTGGAGAGGCTCTGATTTAAAATATCACGTAATTTCTAGTTTGAACCGACAAATCTCATGTCGTGTGACGTACGTGAGAGGCCTCACTTCATACAGTACACCCACACATTGTAACAGATAGACTGGCACTGCACAGGTAATCCCTGTTTACTGGCTCAAGGTCAACAAGCCTTATCACTGTCTGAATGAACTCCTTTCTTCTCTGCTTTCTGTCACTTTCCTCTCTGCCAAACTACCTGAAACACACTGTACTGCACTGTACTCTGTACCCACCATACCCATATGCTCTACATGAACTCCTCTTCTCTTATTTTCTCTTCTCTCTGCATTATTCTGACATACCACCTGAACCACAGACTGTACTGTACTCTGTACCCCTACGCCCTTATTGTCCCCTACATGACTCTTCCTGGGCTGAAAATACTACATTCATTATCAGAGGCGTTATGCCCATGGATGGCACAGGGGCAAGTGCCCCCTAAGATTTGTCCTTTTTTTATGACAATGTTGTTGTTGTTTCTCATAATACTACTAGCAACCTAGCAATTGTATGAAGTTGGTATTTATCTAGACCAGATAGGTTCCCAATTGCCTAACCTCATAACTAGCTACCAAAAAGCCATTTCAGGCGATCAATCAAATTAGAATAGCTAGTTACCACAAAAGCTAAATGCCTTTTTATGCTCGCTTAGAGGCAAGCAACAATGAAGCATGCATGAGAGCACCAGCTGTTCTGGACCACTGTGTGATCACACTCTCCGTAGCCGAGGTGAGCAAGACCTTTAAACTGGTCAACATTCACAAAGCCACTGGGCCAGACGGATTACCAGGACGTGTAGTCAAAGCATGCGTAGACCAACTGTCAGGTGTCTTCACTGCCATTTTCTAACTCTCCCTGACCGAGTCTGTAATACCTACATGTTTCAAGCAGACCACCATAGTCCCTGTGCCCAAGAAAGCAAAGGTAACCTGCCTACATGATTACCGCCCCGTAGCACTGAAGTTGGTAGCCATGAAACGCTTTGAAAGGCTGGTCATGGCTCACATCAAAACCATCATCCCGGAAACCCTAGACCCAGTCCAATTCGCATACCGCCCCAACAGATCCACAGATGACGCAATCTCAATTGCACTCCACACGGCCCTTTCCCACCTGGACAAAAGGAACACCTATGTGAGAATGCTGTTCATACAGCTCAGCGTTCAACACCATAGTGCCCACAAATCTCATCACTAAGCTAAGGATACTGAGACTAAACACCTCCCTCTGCAACTGGATCCTGGACTTCCTCACGGGCCGCCCCCCAGGTGGTAAGGGTAGGCAACAACACATGTGCCACGCTGATCCTCAAAACTTGGGCCCCTCAGGGGTGCGTGCTTAGTCCCCTCTTTAACTCCCTGTTCACCCACGACCGCGTGGCCAAGCACGACTCCAACACCATCATTAAGTTTGCTCACGACAAAACAGTGTTAGGCCTGATCAACGACAACGACGAGACAGCCTATAGTGAGTAACATCTCCGTCAATGTGAGCAAGACAAAGGAGCTGATCTTGGAGTACAGAAAAAGGCAGGGCGGTAGAACAGCCCCAATTAACATCGACGGGGCTGTAGTGGAGCGTGTCAACAGTTTCAAGTTCCTTGGTGTCCACATCACCAACGAACTATCATGGTCCAAACACACCAAGACAGTTGTGAAGAGGGCACGACAACACATTTTCCCCCTCAGGAGACTGAAAAGATTTGGCATGGGTCCCCAGATCCTCAAAGTTCTACAGCTGACCGGTTGCATAACCGCCTGGTATGGCAACTGCTCGGCATCTGACCGTAAGGTGCTACAGAGGGTAGTGCGTACGGCCCAGTATATCACTTGGGCCAAGCTTCCTGCCATCCAGGACCTATATACTAGGGGGTAACAGAGGAAGGTCCCAAAAATTGTCAAAGACTCCAGTCACCCAAGTCATAGACTGTTCTCTCTGCTACCGCATGGCAAACGGGACCAAAAGGCTCCTTAGCAGCTTCTACCCCCAAGCCATAAGACTGCTGAACAATTAATTAAATGGCCAACCGGACTATTTACATTGACCCCCCCTCTTGCTGTTTATTATCTATGCATAGTCACTTTACACCTACCTACATGTACATATTACTATTATTCTTTTAACTAAATGTACTGAATAAGACTCACATTTCTTTCAATCTTTTACCCAGATTTTAGCAGAGAAGAGTATTTAGTTTATAAAAATAACCACCAATCAGGAGGATACAGACAGGTCACGAGGTATGCTTAGATATACTGTGCATATTTTTTTTACATAGAGGTAAGCATATGGATTATGGCTCTAGATTGCAGGAAAATGCTGTTTCATGGTTTCAAAATTCTCCAACTCACTTATTTTGTGCACCCTCAGATTTTTGGTGACTCTGACAATTCTAAAGACATTGTTCAGATTGTTCAGAGGGTTCAGAGTTGTTCAGCCCTGAATAAGGCCATTTAACTAACAGTAAGCAATTACTTATATTTTCTATTCAACCTATATTCTTACTGTATTTATTGTCTGAAGGCACTGAGGTGAACGTGAGTACCGTCTCCGCCCAAAGCCACAGTTGGTCAAAGGGAGGTATTTTCCATTTTATGATATTCTTTGAATTGTTTGGATAATAGATACTGTAGGCAAATATACAGAATTGAACTATTTTATTAGTCTGTTGATATATTTTTGGTGTCGTAGTTTTAACAACAACAATCAATAATCAGACTATTACTGAGAATTACAGCTAGGATTGTACATATACACTGAGTGTACAAAACATTAGGAACACATTCCTAATATTGAGTTGCACCCTTTTAGCCCTCAGCACAGCCTCAATTTGTCAGGACATGGATTATAAGTTGTCGAAAGCATTCCACAGGATGCTGGCCCATGTTGACTCCAATGCTTCCCACAGTGGCTGGTGGACCATTCTTGATACACATGGGAAAGTGTTGAGCAGGAAAAACCCAGCAGTGTTGCAGTTCTTGACACAAACCGGTGCACCTACTACCATACCCTGTTCAAAGGCACTTCAATCTTTTGTCTTGCCAATTCACTCTCTGAATGGCACACATACACAATCCATGTCTCTATTGTCTCAAGGCGCTATACTGATGGAAGTGGATTTAACAGGTGACATCATTAAGGGAGCTTTCATAGCTTCACCCATCATAGCTTTCACCTGGATTCACCTGGTCAGTCTATGTCATGGAAAGAGCAGGTGTTCCTAATGTTTTGTACACTCAGTGTATATTGTTCCTATTAAATCTCTTAAAAAAGGTCTTAACTGGCCTGGACAGTAAAGCATTTGCCATAGTATGCAGAATGTCATTACCAGCTAGTAGTTGTAGTTGTAGCCTAGCCGTGAATGCCAAGTATCAGGGGAGGTCTGTCTCATCAGTCACAGTGGTCCCCTGTCCACATCAATACAGTCCTCCTAAAAACATCCATGCTGTTCAAAGCCATGTAGACTAAACCAGACATCACAAATCAAATCAAATTTGATTGGTCGCATACACATTTTTCAGATGTTATCGCAGGTGCAGCTAAATGCTTATGCGTCTAGCTCCAACAGTGCAGTAATACCTAAAAATACAAAACAATACACACACATCCACAAAATAAAAAGAAAGAAATTAAGAAATATCAGAATGAGCAATTTCAGAGTCTGGAATCTAAGTATGGAAAGTATATGATGATGTGTATAGACAGTAAGGGCAGTATATGATGGTGTGTATAAACAGTATATGATGGTGTGTATAGACAGTATATGATGGTGTGTATAGACAGTATATGATGGTGTGTATAGACAGTATATGATGGTTTGTATAGACAGTATGGACAGTATATGATGTTGTGTATAAACAGTATATGATGGTTTGTATAAACAGTAAGGGCAGTATATGATGGTGTGTATAGACAGTATGGACAGTATATGATGATGTGTATAAACAGTATATGATGGTGTGTATAAACAGTAAGGGCAGTATATGATGGTGTGTATAGACAGTAAGGGCAGTATATGATGATGTGTATAAACAGTATATGAGGGTGTGTATAGACAGTATGGGCAGTATATGATGGTGTGTATAGACAGTATATGATGGTTTGTATAGACAGTATAGACAGTATATGATGGTGTGTATAGACAGTAAGGGCAGTATATGATTGTGTGTATAGACAGTATATGATGGTTTGTATAGACAGTATTGACAATATATGATGGTTTGTATAAACAGTAAGGGCAGTATATGATTGTGTGTATAGACAGTATATGATGGTTTGTATAGACAGTATAGACAGTATATGATGGTGTGTATAAACAGTAAGGGCAGTATATGATGGTGTGTATAGACAGTATGGGCAGTATATGATGGTGTGTATAGACAGTATATGATGGTTTGTATAGACAGTATAGACAGTATATGATGGTGTGTATAAACAGTATGGGCAGTATATGATTGTGTGTATAGACAGTATATGATGGTTTGTATAGACAGTATAGACAGTATATGATGGTTTGTATAGACAGTAAGGGCAGTATATGATGGTGTGTATAGACAGTATATGATGGTGTGTATAAACAGTATATGATGGTTTGTATAGACAGTAAGGGCAGTATATGATGGTGTGTATAAACAGTATATGATGGTGTGTATAGACAGTATATGATGGTGTGTATAGACAGTATGGACAGTATATGATGATGTGTATAAACAGTATATGATGGTGTGTATAAACAGTAAGGGCAGTATATGATGGTGTGTATAGACAGTATAGACAGTATATGATGGTGTGTATAGACAGTATATGATGGTGTGTATAGACAGTATATGATGGTGTGTATAGACAGTATATGATGGTGTGTATAGACAGTATATGATGGTTTGTATAGACAGTATAGACAGTATATGATGGTGTGTATAGACAGTATATGATGGTTTGTATAGACAGTATGGACAGTATATGATGGTGTGTATAGACAGTATATGATGGTGTGTATAGACAGTATATGCTGGTTTGTATAGACAGTATGGACAGTATATGATGGTGTGTATAGACAGTATATTATGGTGTGTGTATAGACAGTATGGACAGTATATGATGGTGTGTATAGCCAGTATATGGTGGTGTGTATAAACAGTATGGACAGTATATGATGGTGTGTATAGACAGTATGGACAGTATATGATGGTGTGTGTATAGACACTATATGATGGTGTGTATAGACAGTATATGATGGTGTGTATAGACAGTATATGATGGTGTGTATAGACAGTATATGATGGTGTGTATAGACAGTATATGATGGTGTGTGTATAGACACTATATGATGGTGTGTATAGACAGTATATGATGGTGTGTATAGACAGTATATTATGGTGTGTGTATAGACAGTATGGACAGTATATGATGGTGTGTATAGACAGTATACGATGGTGTGTATAGACAGTATGGACAGTATATGATGGTGTGTTTAGACAGTATATGATGGTGTGTATAGACAGTATATGATGGTGTGTATAGACAGTATGGACAGTATATGATGGTGTGTATAGACAGTATATGGTGGTGTGTATAAACAGTATAGACAGTATATGATGGTGTGTATAGACAGTATGGGCAGTATATGATGGTGTGTATAGACAGTATATGATGGTGTGTATAGACATTATATGATGGTGTGTATAGACAGTATGGACAGTATATGATGGTGTGTATAGACAGTATATGGTGGTGTGTATAAACAGTATGGACAGTATATGATGGTGTGTATAGACAGTATGGACAGTATATGATGGTGTGTGTATAGACACTATATGATGGTGTGTATAGACACTATATGATGGTGTGTATAGACAGTATATGATGGTGTGTATAGACAGTATATGATGGTGTGTATAGACAGTATATGAGGGTGTGTATAGACAGTATGGACAGTATATGAATAGAAAATATGTGTACAGCAGTAGTTATATAGGATGAACCTTGCCTAGAATACAGTATATACATATAAAGTGGGTAAAACAGTATGTAAACATTATTAAAGTGACCAGTGTCACCAGCAGCAGCTTACAAACGGCCACAGCAGCAGCAACAACATCATCATCATCAGTAACACTCCTCGGCCACACAGTTCAACACATAGTCAGGCTGAATAAGGAGAGGAGGACAACAAATAATATAGCTGCTCTTCATGCCTACGCACGCACGCACGCACGCATGCACGCACGCACGCACACACACACACACAACCCCCTCCCCCTTCCCTACTCTTCCTCAAAAATACTTTTGTTTTTTAAAATAAGCGTTTATGTTAAATGAATAATTTCTGGCTTAAATGATACATTTTTTCCTCTGTGGTCACCAACCAAAATGACACAGAGTCCGGGCTATTTTCTCCCTGTTTGAATTGTGTCCTGCATACTTGTGTCCCAGCGGTGTATTTAAATTCTCTCCCAGCACCACGGCCTTTCTTTAATTAGATCCAGTTAGTAATTAACTGGTGCATATTGTTTATTTCAGTTATAAGGGTCTGAAGGCTTTTATAGAATGGAAGGGACAGACCTGTACTTTAAGGCTTCAGACAATTAACGGTGGCCGGTTGGCCAGCCACGCTGTGGGCCTCAGAGAGGAGAGTACATTGTTGCTCTGCTGCCACGTTACAGGGTCAGAGAGCTATACAGAACAAACGTTTTGAGTTTGGTTTTGTTTTGTGGATGTACAGACGACTCTAGACCTATTGTGAAATATGAGTCCTGTCACTCACAGTTTCGGTAGACATTGCCCCTAACCACAGATCTAGGATCAGATTACTTTGAATCATTACCTGGCTCCTAACCTCAACCATTCGACGCATAAATAAATATCTGATCTTGTATCAGTGGTTAGGGGTAACTTCTTCCTTCTCTGTCACACATCCCTGTTCCAGTCATATATAAAACATGTTGTGGTGGCTTACAGAACATAACAGTATTGGCAGAATGTCTTCCTTCACCCTCACTGATTGTTCACTTTGTGTTTGGACCCCAGGAAGAGTAGCTGCTGCCTTGGCCGCAGCTAATGGGGATCCCTAATAAATTCAAATGCAAATACACTTACCAGATAGACAGATGGATATGAGCGCTAGGTTTGGTTATGATGATATGAAGTAGAACGGCTGTGTGAGTCATGCATGTGGGGTTTCCCCTGGTGTAGCTAGGGGCATGGGGGGGGGGTACGGGAACTGGAACCAGTTTGGAATGAGGAGCCCTTCGTGTGCAGCTAGCCTGCTGCATCGCTTAAGCCTTGTTCCATAGGTCAGTGTGTGTGTCTCTCTGTCTGTGTCTGTCTGACTGACTGTCTGTGTCTCTCTGTCTGTCTGTGTGTCTGTGTGTCTGTGTGTGTGATTCTGTCGCTGTGTGTGTGTCTGTGTGTGCGTGTGTAGGCACATACGTGTTTCTGTGTGTCTGTGAGTTCGTGTGTATCTGTCAGAGTGTGTGTGTGTGTAAGAGCCAATTTATGCTTGATCCCAAAATGTGGTCAGAGGCGCCGTATGGATGGTGTGACGCAATTGTGAAGCATCCGGAGGCACACAGAGGCCAAACTGATCTCAGTACCACATCGCTGGACGCCTTTCAAATGTTATAACAATGGGGAAGGCTCTGTATACCTCGCATTGACATGATTGGTTGATGGTTGGTGAGGGCGGGAGGTCTTGTATAAATGCAAACTCACCTCTTTGACAACTTCCTTCACAACAACTCTGCGCTGCTCGGCAAAGTGCAATAAGTATGAATGTCCTGACTTCTGCAGAGGCCATATCACCTTAAATGCTGCACGGCCAATGGAGACTGCGGATTGACCATGCAGCGCCTTTAAGAGAGAGAGAGAGAAAAGGAGAAGGAAAGAGGACAAGCCTGTGTGTGTTTGTGTGGATGGGCACATATTGGCACAAGCCAAGCCACCAGTTGGCCACATGAAAGGACGTCTTTGGGAGGCGGAATTTTTATGTGGAAATGGGAACAATGATTTCTATTAAAATATATATGGACATGAAGCAGGAGCCACATAACAAGGAGCCAAAACTGATTCATTAATAATGCGTTCACCACTGCTATGCGTGTGTATGCAAACTTGTGCACTTTAAAATGCATGCCAAACAAAAAAACATTGATTTCAAAGTTTAACAAACCATGTAACTCTATGCACAAGGACTACTTTTAAGAATTTACACCAAACATTTGACAAAAACAGTGCAGATGTAAAGTTTGGTAACAGAATTTCGGTAAAATATCCCTGTTTTTTGAAACCACATTTTCCAAAAACTCTGTTAAATATCCACTCCGAATGAAGATTTAAAGATGTCTGCAGAGAGAATGGGGTGTCAGCTATGACATGACACCTTGACTTAAAAAATATATATATTTTGGTTATTGAACTACAGTTAATTGAAGTGGATTTACACCCGGTAACAGAATTGGGTTAAGGTTAGGGTCATGGGTCCCTGATCTGTTCTATACATAAATGAATCATATTAATGTTATTTTCTTCATGGGGATATATCCTAAATAGGTACACAAAGGTAGAAATATGCAATATCCTCGTTTGCATATTTGTGTATTATTCTACGGTCGGTCGGTGTTCAGTGGGTACAGATGCTGGTTACAGTAAATTGAAAGAGAGGGGGCCCATGGGTAGTTGTCAGTAAGAGCCGGAATCACTGGCGTAGCACAAATCCCCATAGCCCTTGCAAGGCCGGGGTCCGACGAGCTTTGGGGGCCATCCCGAAGGTCGGGCCCCCCAGATAGCATATGAACACGTCATAAGCCATGATTTTTTTTTATTATTACAGGAAACTGCACAATTATCTCTCAGCCTCATAGCAAAATTTGTACAATAGCAGGAAATTAATTCAGGGATTCTTAAGCCTGGAAAATCCTTGTCCATGTTGGCTCTATGCCTGGAAATGCCCTTATTCCTAATATTTAGCATTGAAAATGGTTGAATAATGTATATATGCCTTAATATTTTTTTGAGCTTCCCATGTTGGTGCTCACGGCCTTTATGTAGACTCTTCTGGCTGGGGGGTGATAGGGCCATAGTGGCTCTGTGTGTGTGAGCCTTGGGTCCCCACCACGCCTAAGCCCCCTTTTCTTCACTGTTCCCAGGCCCCCTACCCAGTCTGTAGTAGCCAGCCAACCTATACCCTCCACTGTCCCCTAGCCAGCCAACCTATACCCTCCAATGTCTCCAGGGCCCCTAGCCAGCCAGCCTATACCCTCCACTGTCCCCAGGCCCCCTAGCCAGCCAGTATATACCCTCCACTGTCCTCAGGCCCCCTAGCCAGCCAACCTATAACTTCCACTGGCCCCCTAGCCAGCCAGCAGATGCCCTCCACTGTCCTCAGGCCCACTAGCTAGCCAGCATATACCCTCCACTGTCCCCAGGCCCCCTAGCCAGCCAGCCTATACCATTCACTGTCCCCACGGCCCCTAGCCCCTAGCCAGCCAACCTATACCCTCTACTGTCCCCATGGCCCCTAGCCAGCCAGCCTATACCCTCCACTGTTCCCAGGCCCCCTAGCCCCTAACCAGCCAACCTATACCCTCCACTGTCCCCAGGCCCCCTAGCCAGCCAGCATATACCCTCCACTGTCCCCAGGCCCCCTAGCCAGCCAGCATATACCCTCCACTGTCCCCAGGCCCTCTAGCCAGCCAACCTATACCCTCCACTATCCCCAGGCCCCCTAGCCAGCCAGCATATACCCTCCACTGTCCCCAGGCCCCCTAGCCAGCCAGCATATACCCTCCACTGTCCCCAGGCCCCCTAGCCAGCCAGCATATACCCTCCACTGTCCTCAGGCCCCCTAGCTAGCCGGCCTATACCCTCCACTGTCCTCAGGCCCCCTAGTCAGCCGGCCTATACCCTCCACTGTCCCCAGGCCCCATAGCTAGCCGGCCTATACCCTCCACTGTCCTCCGGCCCCCTAGCCAGCCGGCCTATACTCTCCACTGTCCCCAGGCCCCCTAGCCAGCCGGCCTATACCCTCCACTGTCCCCAGGCCCCCTAGCCAGCCGGCCTATACCCTCCACTGTCCTCCGGCCCCCTAGCCAGCCGGCCTATACCCTCCACTGTCCTCAGGCCCCCTAGCCAGCCGGCCTATACCCTCCACTGTCCCCAGACCCCCTAGCTAGCCGACCTATACCCTCCACTGTCCTCAGGCCCCTAGCTAGCCGACCTATACCCTCCACTGTCCTCCGGCCCCCTAGCTAGCCGACCTATACCCTCCACTGTCCTCCGGTCCCCTAGCTAGCCGACCTATACCCTCCACTGTCCTCAGGCCCCTAGCTAGCCGACCTATACCCTCCACTGTCCTCCGGCCCCCTAGCTAGCCGACCTATACCCTCCACTGTCCTCCGGTCCCCTAGCTAGCCGACCTATACCCTCCACTGTCCTCCGGCCCCCTAGCCAGCCGGCCTATACCCTCCACTGTCCTCAGGTCCCCTAGCCAGCCGGCCTCTACCCTCCACTGTCCCCAGGCCCCCTAGCTAGCCGACCTATACCCTCCACTGTCCTCCGGCCCCCTAGCCAGCCGGCCTATACCCTCAACTGTCCTCAGGTCCCCTAGCCAGCCGGCCTATACCCTCCACTGCCCCCAGGCCCCCTAGCTAGCCGACCTATACCCTCCACTGTCCTCCGGCCCCCTAGCCAGCCGGCCTATACCCTCCACTGTCCTCAGGTCCCTAGCCAGCCGGCCTATACCCTCAACTGTCCTCAGGTCCCCTAGCCAGCCGGCCTATACCCTCCACTGCCCCCAGGCCCCCTAGCTAGCCGACCTATACCCTCCACTGTCCTCCGGCCCCCTAGCCAGCCGGCCTATACCCTCCACTGTCCTCAGGTCCCTAGCCAGCCGGCCTATACCCTCCACTGTCCTCAGGTCCCCTAGCCAGCCGGCCTATACCCTCCACTGTCCCCAGGCCCCCTAGCCAGCCGGCCTATACCCTCCACTGTCCTCAGGTCCCCTAGCCAGCCGGCCTATACCCTCCACTGTCCCCAGGCCCCCTAGCTAGCCGACCTATACCCTCCACTGTTCTCCGGCCCCCTAGCTAGCCGACCTATACCCTCCACTGTCCTCCGGCCCCCTAGCCAGCCGGCCTCTACCCTCCACTGTCCTCCGGCCCCCTAGCTAGCCGACCTATACCCTCCACTGTCCTCCGGTCCCCTAGCCAGCCGGCCTATACCCTCCACTGTCCCCCGGCCCCCTAGCTAGCCGACCTATACCCTCCACTGTCCTCCGGTCCCCTAACCAGCCGGCCTATACCCTCCACTGTCCTCCGGCCCCCTAGCTAGCCGACCTATACCCTCCACTGTCCTCAGGCCCCCTAGCCAGCCGGCCTATACCCTCCACTGCACAATGTGACACACAATGAGGAAAACAGATCAGCTCTCCCAAATCAAAGCTAACCGAGCTACATAAACAGAAAGCACTCAGAGAGAGAAGAGGGAAAATGATCTGAGAGGAGGGGGATGAAGGAGGGCAGTTCAACACAAATTGTCTTCATCTGTCTCCATAGCTTTTCCTCTCTAATTCAGTATCTGGGCAAAATATCTATCCACAGATACACAGTTAGTAGTGGAAGAAACAGCAGAGTTCCTTGCCTTCCTCTCTGGGACTGAAGGATTGGATCACTTAACCCATCTTTAGTACAGGGCACAACTGAGACTAACACCTATTGTTGAAAGAATAGGAAGTAAATGTGGTTTGCAGTGTTATGGTTGGGCAATGTCCCATTGTCTCCACTACGTCTGTGTGTTTTTTTAAGCAATACAGTACTGCTTCTTTGGATGCACGACACTGAAGCTGTTTGACTATTAGATTGTGTTGTGTGCACCCATGTGTGTGTGTGTGTGTGTGTGTGTGTGTGTGTGTGTGTGTGTGTGTGTGTGTGTGTGTGTGTGTGTGTGTGTGTGTGTGTGTGTGTGTGTGTGTGTGTGTGTGTGTGTGTGTGTGCGTGTGTGTGTGTATGTGTGTGAGAGAGAGAGCGAGAGAGAGAGAGATCTATCAGGCCCCGTCTGGCTCTGATTTAGAGGATAGTAATGCGATTAGCATTGTTTAGTTTTCACAGCTCCAGTCAGCAAGAGTCTCAATGGAAGGCCCTGTGTGTGTTTATGTTTACAGTATTATTGTTCTGTTATTTATACCTAAGAGGTCCACATCTTACACAGTTATTCCCCTTCTCCTTTTTCCACACTCATTAGTTCTGTTTGTAGATCATCGGCGTGGGTTGTAGATGGACATTTATTTGCAAGGCTTTCATACAAAGCTAAAGAACACCCACAAACTGCAGGGAACCGTAGTGTGTAGTGTAGTGGTAAGTGAGGAGAGGAAAACGCATTAGAAATACAGACATAATGTATCTCTTTATTCTCTGCTCCAACTCTCAATGTGACTAATGACAGCCATGAGCAACATTAGACACTCTTTGTCTCTGAGGCAACATAGTGGTGAATTATACAGCAGTTTTTAATGTTTTAAGGCTGGGCTGTAACAAAAGCCTGCACCACTCAATTAGTGGCAGCAGGGGTTGGGGGATCTCTCCCAACCCTGACAAACCTGTTCTATAGAATAGTTACCTCGTATTACCCTGCTAGCCCAACCCATCCCACCTCTCTCTCATACAATGAGGGCCACTTTTACAGCATTCAATTTAGGTTGATCAAACAACCATTGACCTGTTTTATTGCAGGTATTACTGAGTGGGTTGACGTGTTGCCCCAGCCTTCTATACACTGTCTTGTCTTGTCTGTCTGCTGTGTTGACGTCTTCTGCCCGGTGTGTGTCTGTGTGTGGTTAATGGGGCTAGCTCATTGGCTGTCTCTTCCATAGTTGATAAGGTTCTAATAGATAAGGCTCTATCTGCTTTGCAGCCTCAAAGGAACTGGTCCGCTGGGAGAGAGAGACCTTCACACACACAAACATACACACACACACCTGGACAGATATCCATAGGCACGTAAACACAAACACAGACAGCAAACCCACATGTTCACACACTCAGACAGACAGACAGATAGGGAGTCATGTGCCAACTGGCACTTTGTTAGCAACCCCCGAACTGCAAACACTTTGTTCTCCCTGCAAAGCCATATTTTCTGTAGTAGCATACTGCCCACGCACACACGCACACACACACACACACACACACACATGTTCTCTGATCCTCTCTATTTCATGGAGGTTTTATTCTGGGCAGTGTTACCAGGGGTTAAGTACTGTGGTGATGATGTCATGGAACAATATAATGATGTTGGGGGTTAATTAAGTTTACCTCTCCCTATTACTGTGTGTGTTTTTGAGCGGGGGGAGCTGATATTATTTGTGTCTCACTAATCATCTCTCTCTCTCTCTCTTTCTCGCTGTCTCTCGCTCTCTCTCTTTCTCTCTCGCTCTCTCTCGCTCTCTCTCGCTGTCTCTCGCTCTCTCTCTCAGGCATCATCAAGGTGGGTCGTTGGAACCCTCTGCCCATCCACTTCCTATCAGATGCTCCTGAAGCCACGGTGGCTGATATGTTGCTGGACGTCTATCACATGGTCACCCTCCGCATTCAGCTACAGAGGTGTGTGTGTGTGTGTGTGTGTGTGTGTGTGTGTGTGTGTGTGTGTGTGTGTGTGTGTGTGTGTGTGTGTGTGTGTGTGTGTGTGTGTGTGTGTGTGCGTGCGTGCGTGCGTGCGTGCGTGCGTGCGTGTGCGTGTGTTACTTGCTGTTGAGGGGTGAGGAGGAAAATGTGGAGGGCAAATATAGCTTTAGCCACACAGCCTATAAACTTACAGTGACAGAATTTATTAAAAGGCTTTGTATTTCCACTGTTTAGATTGATTTTGGAGATACTACAACATTCCAACTGTTGGAATAAAGTTGGAGTATTTCAATGTTATTAAATCAGACAGAGTTCTTTGGGTGACTGATGTCATCTTGGCATTTTCAAAAATTTTTACTATAGGCCTCTGTAGTTCAACAGTTTACTGTTGTGGAGCATTAGGTTTAAAATCTAAATTGGGAACGATCCAAGGAGCCAGCTAGCCCAGATCCCAGCATCAGAGATTGATTTATTATCTGCATTTTTCTCCAAGAGGGCTTTCATGTCAGTAACTTGCACTTTTCCAAAGAATCAGTGAACATGGTCCTGATAGCCAGATAAACAGAGATGGATAGACTCCAGATAATTGGATTGTGGTCCTTATTGTGTTGTCGCATACCATCCAGCTTTGTTTACATCTGTCTCCATGATGATGGTATTGCCTGAAATGTATAGTATTGCCATGGTGAGAGAGGAAGCCCAGTGGCTGGCAGTGGGAGAAGATTGGATTTTGGCCAACATTTTGCAAAAATTCTCATCAAAGAAACATTTGATCTCAATATAGTCTTCTGTTCCCCAAAACTTGGCGCCATTTTTTAAATTGCGTTGTTTAGAAGGAGTGAAAGAGCGAATTTACTTCTTGCACACTCTCACTTCACAGAGAAGATGTTCTCTAACATGCTAGAACGTGCCAATAGGATCTCGCTAGCTCGTGCTTGGATCTGCCCACTACAATTAATTTGCTCCCATTGGAAACAACAGGCTGTGGTCTATCTTGGGTTAGTTATAAAAATCTTTGGTATTGCCCTTAGCGACTGATCTGAGTTTAGGTCAATATATAGGTGGTTTGTGGGATAGTACAATATCTGGATAGGACAGTGCAGACCAATTCCCTAGTTGTTGACTAAATAGTTCTGACTTCAAGAATCAGTCACTATGATGCAGTGATGAATTTACACAAGGCTGGTGCAACCTAACCTTGTTAAACCAGACTGTAAACAGCATTCAGTATAGATTAGCCAGGCTACGTGCAACCAGCCCCAGGACAGGAAATAGGAAGTGACTGATTTTTTTTATGGTTCTACAGCTTTGCCAAGCTGGAGGACCTTCCGTCAGAGCAGTGGAACCACGCCACGGTGAGGAACGCCCTCAAGGAGCTTCTCAAGGAGATGAACCAAAGCACACTGGCCAAGGAGTGCCCCCTCTCACAGGTGATACTGCACCCCTATCAAACCTCCACAGCACTCCAATACTACCCTGATCTGCTCAATTCTCTCACAATCAGTGCTTTAAAATGTGACCATTGTGGTCGCATATGCTCCTAAATATACACTGAGTGCACAAAACATTAGGAACACCTTCTTAATATTGAGTTGCACCCCCTCAATTCATCAGGGCATGGACTCTACAAGGTGTCGAAGCATTCCACAGGGATGCTGGCCCATGTTGACTCTAATGCTTCCCACAGTTGTGTCAAGTTGGCTGGATGTCCTTTGGGTGGTGGACCATTCTTGATACACACAGGAAACTGTTGAGGGTAAAAAATCCAGCAGCGTTGCAGTTCTTGACACACTCAAACCAATACGCCTGGTACCTACTACCATACCCGTTGAAAGGCACTTAAATCTTTTGTCTTGCCCATTCACCCTCTGAATGGCACACACACACAATCCATGTCTCAATTGTCTCAAGGCTTAAAAATAGTCCCGTAACCTGTCTCCTCCCCTTCATCTACACTGATTGAACTGGATTTAACAAGTGGCATCAATAAGGGATCATCGCGTTCACCTGGGTTCACCTGGTCAGTCTATGTCATGGAAAGAGCTGGTGTTCCTAATGTTTTGTACACTCAGTGTATTGCTGTGCGTAGAAATAAATCTGCCATATAGTAATTGTCATAATGATTAGGTTTCGCGGTACCTCACATGTTACCTCATAAGTCATGTTACCATCACTAAGAGAACCTATTGTTCAAAAGTTGTGACCCATTACCTGCACTACTTTTTTTCCTTCTATTGCGCATTGACGCTGCAGCTTTATGCATCACCATTGGCGGGCCGCATTTTATATTCATATACCATGACGCAGGCCATTAACACTTTAAGTCATGTTACCTCATTAGCTAGCTAGTTAACAACCTGGTAACTTTACCAGTATATCTGAACGTTAGGGGGCACAGAAGGAATGGAAAAGGCATAGCTCCTTCAGAAGATCAATCATCATAGCAATGAATGAATGACAGATTCACACGCCATCTCTCAGAACCTCGCTGACACTCTTAAAAAGACAGTGTACAATTTTCTATGTAATTCATCTCAATAGGAGACAATGCTTTTTACACAATGTAGAAACCTAACATTCCCCAGATGACTTTATGTATGTGTGTTATTTATGTCTCTGTGCATGCTGTGTTTAAAGGGAGCTCAATGTGTGGGTGTTGATCCCTGCATCAATTGCATCCATGTGTGTGTGGCTGCTATGGCGATGGGCTAGATTTCAATGGGTGGCTTCCCCTGGTGGATATCTTTTTCAATGATCGTTTGTGTATGTGTATGTGTGTGTTTGTGTGTGCAAGTGAGCAAGAATTCAAATTGATCACCAATTAAACATCTCTCTCCCTACAGAGTATGATTTCCTCAATAGTAAACAGCTCCTACTATGCCAATGTCTCCACTGCCAAATGCCAGGAATTTGGACGCTGGTACAAGAAGTACAAGAAAATCAAAGGTGAGAGTTGTGACCTCTGGGAACTCCCAACTAGCATGGACCAATTCTCTCCTGCACACCATTTCCTCCAACCACCTTTTTATTTTATTTATCTAGGCAAGTCAGTTAAGAACAAATTCTTATTTACAATGACAGCCTACACCGGCCAAACTCAGACGACGCTGGGCCAATTGTGCACCACCCTATGGGACTCCCAATCACAGCCGGTTGTGAAACGGTCTGGATTTGAACCAGGTTGTCTGTAGTGACACCTCTAGCACTGAGATGCTGTGTTAGAACACTGCACCACTTGGAAGCCCGGACCATCTCACAACCACTTTACTAACTGTCTCCTGTCCTTCTCTAGCCTATACCTTAGCCAATGATTACCATGTACTGGATTGGCCAAGCCATTTGAGCGACAGCCTATTAGCGGCCAATGGCCATTACCAGTCCTGTCCTGGGCTGACCCCTGGCTGCCATCTGAAAGAGGGAGGAAGAGAAGATAATAAAGGAAATCTAAAGTAGGGGGCCCATGTCGCCTGTTAACTGGCATCTCCTTCACACAGGGAGCACTGACTCTTCTTTATTAGAACCAGCTGATCTGTCCAGTGTAACCACAACCACAGGGGGTTCTACAGTACAACACAGGACTGGCTCACAGACAGTCACACACAGACCACTGACCCCTCCTCAGCCTGTCTGTCTGTTTGTCTCTCCATCCGCACATCCAGCACACAATGCCTGCATGGGACAATTTCTCCCCTACTCTCCAGCCCCGTTGTCCCCCATCCCGCACACACATACATGTGTACACACACATACACACACGCACACACACTCCCCCATAGCTCTATAATTACCCTGCTGGACAGATCAAAGCAAAGCCTAAACCACAAACACAGAGTCACAGAGAGACCAGAGGAGAATAAAGTGATGTGGAGGGAGGCAGCGGTTGTCTGACAGAGTGAGTTGATGCAGTGTTGGGTTACACAGCCACTCCACTATTAGTTCTGGTCTCTGCCTGGCAGGGAAAAACACACGCTGTACGTTCACTAGCCTCCAGATGTGGACACAGTGAGTAATGGGTGATCACCCATTGACTGGCTGTCCTGTCAGTCATAGTCGAGGAGTGCACATAGGTGTAGAGGAGAGGAATGTGTGTACAGTAGGTGTGTGTGTTGTTAAGTGTTGCATCTCTCACCCTATTTCTCTCGTTTCCTAGGAGATTATCTGGAGAAGATGTGGCCAGGAAGAGATCATTCAGAAATCAAAGGTGAGGAATCCACTGGTTGTACCGTTTCTATGATTGAAGTTAGAATGTGGCCCACTATGTTAGACCAGCATCACACTCATCTTCCTTCCTTCCTTCCTTCCTTCCTTCCTTCCTTCCTTCCTTCCTTCCTTCCTTCCTTCCTTCCTTCCTTCCTTCCTTCCTTCCTTCCTTCCTTCCTTCCTTCCTTCCTTCCTTCCTTTCCCTTCCCCAGTGGAGAGAGACAGCCTGGCAGACTTCTGTGTCATGGGCCAGCGTCCCCCTCCCCACCTGGCCAGCCTGACCCAGCTCAGCCACCTTGGAGGGGGTGGAGGTACCCTCCTCAAGGGTGGATCTGGAGACCCCCACAACCCCTCCCAACAACAACCCCAACAACAACCCCAACAACAACACCCCCCCCCGCCCCACGGCCAGCTCCACCACAGCCCCCCTCTGCGTGGCCAGGTCCCCCCTCCAGCCTCCCTTCAGCCTCTCCTCGGCCCAGGCGGGCTTCTCTCCCCCCAGCTTAGCCCTCAGCTTGTCCGACAGCAGCTAGCCATGGCTCACCTCATCAACCAGCAGCTCGCTGTTAACCGCCTGCTAGCCCACCAGCACCCACAGGCCCTCAACCAGCAGTTCCTCAACCACCCTCCCATCCCTCGGCCCTCCAAGGCAGGGGGCCTTGGGGACCCCGGGAACAACCCATCTGCTGCGGAAGTCTCCACTGATATCTACCAGCACGTCAGGGACGAACTGAAGAGAGCCAGCGTCTCACAGGCTGTGTTCGCTCGCGTGGCCTTCAACAGAACACAGGTAACCAGACTAACAGAACACAGTTAACAGAGTACAGGGAACCATAGAATGCTGGTGATATACTGTAACAGAACACATGTAACCATAGAACACAGGTGACATTGGTAAAAGAGCACAGGTAACCATAGAACACAGGTGACATATGTAACAGAACACAGGTAACCATAGAACACAGGTGACATATGTAACAGAACACAGGTAACCATATAACACAGGTGACATAGGTAACAGAACACACATAACCATAAAACACAGGTGACATAGGTAACAGAACACAGATAACCATAAAACACAGGTGACATGGGTAACAGAACACAGGTAACCATAGAACACAGATGACATAGGTAACAGAACACAGGTAACCATACATGGATGGCCTTCAACAGAATATAGGGTAGGAAACCCACCAAGTATGTAGCCACACATAGGGCAGGGCAGGGCAGCGCAGAGGTAAAGGCCTGAAGACAGGGTGAGAGGATAGAATAATGTAATGTCAATGCTGATGTCCCATTCAAGCTTTACAAAACGATTTGGAATATTGGGATGACTTTGAGATAAGTTAGCAGTAATATTTCTATGATTTGGTTTCTCCTCGGGGGTTTCAGCCAGTTTCAATTTCATCTCTGAGTGTTATGAGTGAGGTAAGCTGATGCCACAGCTTGCTGTGTTTCCCCGCTCCAGTTCAGTCTCTTTCTCCGCCCTCCCAGCAGTACACACACCTGCTGCATTCACACACAGTCACGCCCCATTAGAGCCAATATGGAGCCCACATGAAGGGTTTAGGGCAGGTGAAGTGTGCATGTGTGTGTTGTGTGTGCATGCATGCACATGGTTGTACGAGCGAGTGCGTACAGTGTGTGTGTGTGCAACCACTCATTCTAAATGTATACGTTTGCGGCGTGCGTGCATGTGTGTGTGTGTGTGTGTGTGTGTGCACCAGGGCCTGCTGTCGGAGATCCTGCGGAAGGAGGAGGACCCCCGCTCTGCCTCTCAGTCCCTGCTGGTCAACCTCAAAGCCATGCAGAACTTCCTCAACCTCCCTGAGGGGGAGAGAGACCGTATTTACCAGGAGGAGCGTGAGCGCAGCATGAATCCCCCTGTCGGCCTGCCCCCTACCCCTAGCTCCAGCCCCGGGGGCCCCCGCCTCTCACAGGTACCCCGCCCACCACCCACCGCCCTCCAAAACTACCATAGACATTCTTCACCAAGCTCCTCTACAGCAGGGCCTGTGTGTGTTTGGTTGACTGTGGTGTGTCTTGTCTGTCTTTGTGCCTTGTTGATGGTTTATGTTGTCTGTATGTTTTAGTTTCTGTCTGGCGGTTGGTTTGGTTGGTGTCTGTGATGTTAGTATTGGTCTTCCATGCAGTAGTCTAAGGCTCTGCATCTCAGTGCTAGCTGTGCCACTAGAGATTCGGGGTTCGAGTCCAGGCTTTGTCGCAGCCGGCAGCAACCGGGATACCCATGGGGTGGCGCACAATTGGCCCAGCGTCGTTCGGGTTAGGGGAGGGTTTGGCCGGCAGGGATGTCCTTGTCCCATTGCACGGTGACACAGTCGCCAGGTGTACGGTGATTCTTCCGACACATTGGTGCGGCTGGCTTCCGGGTTAAATGGGCATTGTGTCAAGAAGCAGTGCGACTTGGTTGGGTTGTGTTTCGGAGGACGCACGGCTCTCGACCTTCGCCTCTCCCGAGTCCGTACGGGAGTTGCAGCGATGAGACAAGACTGTAACTACCAATTGGATACCACGAAATTGGGGAGAAAAAGGGGCTACATTTTATTTTTTATAACATTATTAAAAAAAACATTTGTCTTTCACAGTAGGGGGATCTACCAAGTCAGAGATAAAAAAATTGACTGGGAAAGGGGATAGTACTAAAGACACCGATCTAACCATATGTAACTAACTATATGTTGAGAAAAGGCACATAAATACATCTCATTGATTGTGTCTCTATGTTTTGTGTGTGTGATGTTAGATGACGAGATGGTAACAATTTAAATGTTTGACAGGACGTGTTTAGACCGGCCATCACTAACCATGTCCCATGCCACCTCATGCAGAAGGTGTGGGAGAGAGGTCTGGACGAACAGCTCACTCCTGATGCCTGGGCTTCTATCTGGAAGAATAAGACCAAAATCTCCAACTCGGTGAGCAGTTCACCCATCTACAATACTTTTATGTCTCAGTTCACCCATCTACAATACTTTTATGTCTCAGTTCACCCATCTACAATACTTTTATGTCTCAGTTGAGTTGAGTTGAGTTGAGTTTGAGTTTATTTTTACAGGGACAGTGCACATTAATAAACGTTTCAGTAAAAGTGCCGGTTTTAGCCAGTCGGCTAATTTTCAACCGCAGTCCCTGGGCAGGTTATTAAAAACAATTACAATATAGACAATAGCAACATAGAACAAGACATAGCAACATACGACAAGCAAGACGTAGCATACAGACAGAGCAACATAGAACAAAAAGCAGCAAGGCAAAATTCATAAAAGCGACAAAGTGTTTCCACACCTCACCATACAGACAACAGACATGGAAAGCGGCAACACACAGCTAGGGACCATGTTCACAAATCTGATTGACCTTTAGCCATGTCTTCAAGCATTTTGTGAAAGTGTGATATGTGGTGCAGTTATGTGTGTCTGATGGCAGTGTATTCCAGACATGGGAAGCTCTCACAATTCACCCATCTACAATAATTATATGTCTCAGTTCACCCATCTACAATACTTTTATGTCTCAGTTCACCCATCTACAATACTTTTATGTCTCAGTTCACCCATCTACAATACTTTTATGTCTCAGTTCACCCATCTACAATACTTTTGTCTCAGTTCACCCATCTACAAGAATTATATGTATCAGTTCAACCATCTACAATACTTTTATGTCTCAGTTCACCCATCTACAATACTTTTATGTCTCAGTTCACCCATCTACAATACTTTTATTTCTCAGTTTACCCATCTACAATACTTTAATGTCTCAGTTCACCCATCTACAATACTTTAATGTCTCAGTTCACCCATCTACAATACTTTTATGTCTCAGTTCACCCATCTACAATACTTTAATGTCTCAGTTCACCCATCTACAATACTTTAATGTCTCAGTTCACCCATCTACAATACTTTTATGTCTCAGTTCACCCATCTACAAGAATTATATGTCTCAGTTCACCCATCTACAATACTTTAATGTCTCGCAATACAGTACTACTTGAGCCTCTGTGAGCCGTGTATTCATCCACAATCCCTTTTTTGGCTTGTTCACAGAATGTACCTCACACACAGAGTTCCTTTTGATCAGACATGGCTCAAATTTTAGTGTACAGTATGTCAAATAGTTGCTATGATTGATTTAGTTTGCATGGTAATGTGGAACAAATGAAATAGTCCCAAAGTCCAAGAAAATGTCTGTCTTTTGGTTTTCTGCAATACATGACTACTGCTAATTTGAAGTTCCTGTTGTAGATAAATACAGTATATTTTGGAAATGGAGGACTGACTAAAAAAGAGAGTTCTGTACCTTTCTTCACTTGTTTACAATAGAGACACCGCCTGTTGTCATAGGAACATGCTATAGAGAAAGGGACAATTCATTTGGATGTGCTTCCCAACCCCACACAGCCTTTTAGGAACATCCCAGATAACATTCTCTCTCTGATGTATAGGGCAAACACTCATTCTGGGACGAATTTGTGTACTATCATTATTATGTCTGTATAAATTTATCTTGCCATCGTTTACGCTTGGGAATGCCAGATTACTAGTCTGGTCCTGCAAAGAGAACCTCAAAGTCTTATAAGAAAACATACTGAGATTCAATACAGAGTCATTCAAACAGAAACTACAAAAGAGAGGAGAGAAAATGGCTTAATGACTTTTAATCTGTAAACATTCTCCATGTCGGAACATGTACGTCTATGAGGATAATGTCTGTTTAAAAGAAGAAAAGACTTTGACTGATCGTCAGCTGATTACCTGTCATTCTTACTTGAAACCTAAACTTTGGTCGTTGGGGCAGGGACAACATGTGAACTAGAGTTGGCAGTGTTACCCATTCAGGCAAACTCTGGTACAACTTCCTGGTTTAATAACTGGTTCTTTCTCTATGGACCGCATCTCCCTGGTCCCTCCTACCCATCCTCCCTCAGCCCAAGCCGCCATGCCTCAACCCAGACCTGCCCCTGAAGCTGGAGTCTCTGGTCAACATCACGTCAGGTATCTATGATGAGATCCAGCAGGAGATGAAGAGGGCCAAGGTGTCTCAGGCGCTGTTCGCCAAGGTGGCTGCCAACAAGAGCCAGGTGAGAGGCCTGTTTCACCCATGACATTGTCCCTATCCTGCTACAGCTTTCCTAACCTATTGTACCCAACTCCCAATCCAAACCTATTGTACCCAACTCCCAATCCTAACCTATTGTACCCAACTCCCAATCCTAACCTATTGTACCCAACTCCCAATCCTAACCTATTGTGCCCAACTCCCAATCCTAACCTATTGTGCCCAACTCCCAATCCAAACCTATTGTACCCAACTCCCAATCCAAACCTATTGTACCCAACTCCCAATCCTAACCTATTGTACCCAACTCCCAATCCTAACCTATTGTACCCAACTCCCAATCCTAACCTATTGTGCCCAACTCCCAATCCTAACCTATTGTGCCCAACTCCCAATCCAAACCTATTGTACCCAACTCCCAATCCTAACCTATTGTGCCCAACTTCCAATCCTAACCTATTGTTCCCGGCTCCCAATCCTAACCTATTGTACCCAACTCCCAATCCTAACCTATTGTACCCAACTCCCAATCCTAACCTATTGTACCCAACTCCCAATCCTAACCTATTGTGCCCAACTCCCAATCCTAACCTATTGTACCCAACTCCCAATCCTAACCTATTGTACCCAACTCCCAATCCTAACCTATTGTGCCCAACTCCCAATCCTAACCTATTGTTTCCGGCTCCCAATCCTAACCTATTGTACCCAACTCCCAATCCTAACCTATTGTACCCAACTCCCAATCCTAACCTATTGTACCCAACTCCCAATCCTAACCTATTGTGCCCAACTCCCAATCCTAACCTATTGTTTCCGGCTCCCAATCCTAACCTATTGTACCCAACTCCCAATCCTAACCTATTGTACCCAACTCCCAATCCTAACCTATTGTACCCAACTCCCAATCCTAACCTATTGTACCCAACTCCCAATCCTAACCTATTGTACCCAACTCCCAATCCTAACCTATTGTGCCCAACTCCCAATCCTAACCTATTGTTCCCGGCTCCCAATCCTAACCTATTGTACCCAACTCCCAATCCTAACCTATTGTACCCAACTCCCAATCCTAACCTATTGTGCCCAACTCCCAATCCTAACCTATTGTACCCAACTCCCAATCCTAACCTATTGTGCCCAACTCCCAATCCTAACCTATTGTACCCAACTCCCAATCCTAACCTATTGTACCCAACTCCCAATCCTAACCTATTGTGCCCAACTCCCAATCCTAACCTATTGTACCCAACTCCCAATCCTAACCTTAATCATTAAGGGAATGAAAACATATGTGTCAGTGGTTAGGGGCAGTTTCTCCTGTCCCCGTGATGTGGGTGGCGGCTGGGGCCAGATGGAGCGGGGTTGATAACCCTCTTCCCCCGGCTGTTGTATCAGACAGTCAGTGTGTCTCCACAGCAGTAGATAAACAATACCAGACAGATAAGCCAAATACCAACCTGGGGAAGAACTGATTCAGACATGTGATACCCCCCCCCCCCCCCCCCCCCCCCCACACAGACTCCTTCAACAAACACACAAACTGTTTAGAGCACATGAAGACATGGTGCTGTGGGAATGGATATCTACAGTGAGGACACTGTTTGCGTGCGTGTCTACGTGTGCGTGTTTGTGAGAGAATATTACCTGTGTGTGTGTGTGTGTGTGTGTGTGTGTGTGTGTGTGTGTGTGTGTGTGTGTGTGTGTGTGTGTGTGTGTGTGTGTGTGTGTGTATGTGTGTATATGTGTGTGTGTGTGTGTGTGTGTGTGTGTGTGTGTGTGTGTGTGTGTGTGTGTGTGTGTGTGTGTGTGTGTGTGTGTGTGTGTGTGTGGTGATCAAGCTGTGTCTCCCAGGTTCAGGGGTCCGGGGGTGGCTGGGCAGAATTGGGCTGGGGGTCATGGCTCACTGCACCCATCTGCTGCAGCTGGCCCAGAGAGGAGAGGAGAGAGGGATGCTGAGGGAGAGGGGGATGCTGAGGGAGAGGGGGATGCTGAGGGAGAGGGGGAATGGGGGTGAGAGGGAGGATGAGAACTGATCAGGTTATTAACACTGCATGCTGGTGGAGGCTGGATGCACACAACAGCTGGTGTCAAAGACTGGCCTAGTCTAGCATAGATAATCAAATCTTCTCCCCCCCACTCCCCATCTCTTTCTCTCTCTCTCTCCCCTCCCTTCCTCCCTCCCTTCTCCTGTCTCTGCTCCCATCTACCTCTCTTAGGGCTGGCTGTGTGAGTTGCTGCGGTGGAAGGAGAACCCTAGCCCAGAGAACCGTACTCTGTGGGAGAACCTGTGTACCATCCGGAGGTTCCTGACCCTGCTCCAGACAGACAGAGACCTGGTGTATGAAGAGGAATCCAGGCACCACCACAGTGAGAGGCTGCATACTGTACTACACCTGCCCCAAGAACCACAGGTGAGAGAGACCAGCTGATCTAGCATCAGATTTCCCTAACATGAGTCCTAACCTTAGTGCTATGGTCCGCGAGCATGGACATGGGCTCCGTATGCTCGAGGGTAGCATGGCTCCTTAGGTGTGTGATGTTTTTGGTATCCATCATTATTTGATGTTGTCTGATATGTCTGAATTGTAATATCATTGCTGCTAAAATAAAATATTATACAAATAAAAAAAACTTACTGCTATGCTGGATCAAAACTCTGCACTCATAGGGATGGTCATTGCAGACTTGAATGGATAATGGCAAGAATATCACTTTCCTTTACTTTGATATCAACCTTCTCACACATTGAATGAGTCTTCGGGACTGGCCCCCTACAACCTTTTCACACACACACACACACACACACACACACACACACACACACACACACACACACACACACACACACACACACACACACACACACACACACACACACACACACACACACACACACACACACACACACACAGAGACAAATGTAAGCATGTAGCATCCTACACAGATGTACAGTAGTCAAGCTCTGCTGATTAAATTGACTTTCTCCAGCCAGGGTCGTTATTGCACCAAATACACTGAAGATACACATGCAATTATTCATTTAAACTGAAGTCATGCGTGCGCACACTACGGTTGAATATTTTCCCGGTATTTTACAAATGTTCCATCCCCAGAATACACCACTTTTCTCCCGGGTAACCCGATATTTCCCGCCAAAACCGGAAGCGTCATTAAAAAGCCTTACAAAGCATAGAAATAGACCTACAGTAACAGTCAAAAGTTTGGACCCACCTACTCATTCAAGGTTTTTCTTTATTTTTACAATTTTCTACATTGTAGAACAATAGTGAAGAAATCAAAACTATGAAATAACACATATAGAATCATATTGCAACCAAATAAAAATAGATTTTAGATGTTAGATTCTTCAAAGTAGCCACCCTTTGCCTTGTTTACAGCTTTGCACGCTCTTGGCATTCTCTCAACCAGCTTCATGAGGTAGTCACCTTGAATGCCTTTCATTTAACAGGTGTGCCTTTCTTTCCTTCTTAATGCATTTGAGCTAATCAGTTGTGTTGTGACAACGTAGGGGTGGTATACAGAAGATAGCCCTATTTGTTAAGACCAAGTCCATATTATGGCAAGAACAGCTCAAATAAGTAAAGAGAAATGACAGTCCATCATTACTTTAAGACATGTCAGTTAAGGCGGAATAGTGCAGTCGCAAAAACCATCATGAGATATGATGAAAGCGGCTCTCATGAGGACCGCCATAGGAAAGGAAGACCCAGAGTTACCTCTGCTGCAGAGGATTAGTTCATAAGAGTTACCAGCCTCAGATATTGCAGCCCAAATAAAAGCTTCACAGAGTTCAAGTAACAGACACATCTCAACATCAACTGTTCAGAAGAGACTGCGTGAATCAGGCCTTCATGGTAAAATTGCTGCAAAGAAACCACTACTAAAGGACACCAATAATAAGAAGAGACTTGCTTGGGCCAAGACACATGAGCAATGGACATTAGACCAGTGGAAATCTGTCCTTTGTTCTGATGAGTCCAAATGTGCAATTTTTGGTTCCAACCGCCGTGTCTTTGTGAGACACAGAGTAGGTGAACGGATGATCTCCGCATGTGTGGTTCCCACCGTGAAGCATGGAGGAGGAGGTGTGATGGTGTGGGGGTGTTTTGCTGGTAACACTGTCTGTGATTTATTTAGAATTCAAGACACACTTAACCAGCATGTCTACCACAGCATTATGCAGCGATACGCCATCCCATCCGGTTTGCGCTTAGTGGGACTATCATTCAACAGGATAATGACCCACTCACCTCCAGCCTGCTATTTGATCAAGAAGAAGAGTGATGGAGTGCTGCATCAGATGACCTGGCCTCCACAATCACCCCACCTCAACCCAATTGAAATGGTTCGGGGTGAGTTGGACCGCAGAGGGAAGGAAAAGCAGCCAACAAGTGCTCAGCATATGTGGGACCTCCTTCAAGACTGTTGGAAAAGCATTCCAGGTGAAGTTGGTTGAGAGAATGCCAAGAGTGTGCAAAGCTGTCATCAAGGCAAAGGGGGGCTCCTTTGAAGAATCTAAACTATATTTGGTTTTGTTTAAAACTTATTTTGGTTACTACATGATTCCATATGTGTTACTTCATAGTTTGGATGGCCATTATTATTCTACAATGTAGAAAATAGTAAAAATAAAGAAAAACCCTTGAATGAGTAGGTGTGTCCAAACTTTTGACTGGTACTGTATAATATAGGCTACTGCACATTACGCACAATAGAAACCCATAAAAGTCCAAAGATGTAGCTAACTATATGCTCTCTTGGTTAAATGTATTTTTATTTTACCTTTATTTAACTAGGCAAGTCAGTTAAGAACACATTCTTATTTTCAATGACGGCCTAGGAACAGTGGGTTAACTGCCTGTTCAGGGGCAGAACGACAGATTTGTACCTTGCCAGCTCGGGGATTTAGAAGACAAAAAGTTACCATGATGAGATGGGCTGTCTGTCCCCACCCTGAGCGTTGATGATTCATCATGCAGATGAATCTTGTGTTTCTGTCCGGTGCTACAACAACAATGTGTGCTGTTGGGGTACTTGAGAAAGGGAGTTGGAAAACACTGAACTAAGTAGACCAGACGCAGCTGCTGTTGCATTGGTGTCTATGGGAGACACACCAAGTTAAGTAGAACTGACAATTTTCTTTCAAATATAAACTGCCGGAGTGAACTATCTTCATTCATCCACTATCTTTGTTAACGGCTCATCCTAGAAAGGAAGTGGTTGTTACCACTGTGCCACCATTAACATATTCCTCAGCTAGCTCCTCAAACACACAGACCAGACCAGAGAGGAGACAAAAAATACTCCACAAGTTGTTCATATTAGAGAGGACAGGGAAGGAAGGAGGGACTGAGATGGGCCACAACAGGAGGAGAAGAAGTATAATGAAGGGATAGATCGAAGGAGAGTGATAGATGATAAGGAAGGAGGATCTTGGAGAGAGTGGGACAATTTAGGGGTAAGCCAAGGAGGGCTAAAGTGTCAGACTGTATTTGTTTCGGTGCGTGTGTGTCCCTCTCCTCTTTTTGTTGTCCAAGTTGACACAGTCAGGAGAGGAAAGCCCCTCCCTAAACTCAGATCAAACTCCATGCAGCACATCTACCCGCCACATACACACACAGACAGACAGACACACACACACACACGCCACCATGCAAGTCACCACAGCCAGACCACACATGTGTTCCAGCTGCTACTCAACTCAGTCACTCTCACACATATACTGTACACTAGACACACAACTGTATGTGCTGTTAAATAAAATTAAATAAAATGTTGGTCTCATACACATATTTAGCAGATGTTATTGCGGGTGAAATGAAATTCTTGTGTTCCTAGCTCCAACAGAAGTGTTAGAAGTGCTTTATGCTATACTGTATGTGCTGTTGGAAGTGTTTTATGCTCTACTGTATGTGCTGTTGGAAGTGCTTTATGCTGTACTGTATGTGCTGTTGGAAGTGCTTTACGCTATACTGTATGTGCTGTTGGAAGTGCTTTATGCTATACTGTATGTGCTGTTGGAAGTGCTATATGCTGTACTGTATGTGCTGTTGGAAGTGCTTTACGCTATACTGTATGTGCTGTTGGAAGTGCTTTATGCTATACTGTATGTGCTGTTGGAAGTGCTATATGCTGTACTGTATGTGCTGTTGGAAGTGCTTTATGCTGTACTGTATGTGCTGTTGGAAGTGCTTTATGCTGTACTGTATGTGCTGTTGGAAGTGCTTTATGCTATACTGTATGTGCTGTTGGAAGTGCTTTATGCTGTACTGTATGTGCTGTTGGAAGTGCTTTACGCTATACTGTATGTGCTGTTGGAAGTGCTTTATGCTATACTGTATGTGCTGTTGGAAGTGCTATATGCTATACTGTATGTGCTGTTGGAAGTGCTTTATGCTGTACTGTATGTGCTGTTGGAAGTGCTTTATGCTGTACTGTATGTGCTGTTGGAAGTGCTATATGCTGTACTGTATGTGCTGTTGGAAGTGCTTTATGCTATACTGTATGTGCTGTTGGAAGTGCTTTATGCTGTACTGTATGTGCTGTTGGAAGTGCTTTATGCTATACTGTATGTGCTGTTGGAAGTGCTTTATGCTGTACTGTATGTGCTGTTGGAAGTGCTTTATGCTATACTGTATGTGCTGTTGGAAGTGCTTTATGCTATACTGTATGTGCTGTTGGAAGTGCTTTATGCTGTACTGTATGTGCTGTTGGAAGTGCTTTATGCTATACTGTATGTGCTGTTGGAAGTGCTATATGCTGTACTGTATGTGCTGTTGGAAGTGCTTTATGCTATACTGTATGTGCTGTTGGAAGTGCTTTTTGTATGGTTTTATCTGAACAATCGGCCAACCCGCCGACCCCACACAACCACTGACCGAAACAAAACGACTCATAATGAATTATGAATCAACGACTGCGCTTTTTGTATATCTACAGTATCATGTGACAAGTACTGTATGTGAGGCTGTGGGATATCACCATGTGTGACTGCGTGTCCATTAGATCCACAGGTGGAATTGTGTGTGTATTGTGTGTGCGTGTGTGCGTGCGTCTGTGTGTGTCCTGTGCTCCCCTACCTACTCAGCCTCTCTCACACCCGTGGGGACAGCATCACATTTCTCCATGACTGACCCTGCCCTTATGACGCTGGGCTGGCTATCTGGCTCTCCTCTCCAGCAGCACAGTATCTGCTGCTCTGTTTATGCCTCCATGTGTCGAGCAGTAAGTGCATCCCTCTGCTAATTTGGCAGGCCCTGCTCTTATGAATAATTTCTCTATTGTTATTGCTAAATGTAATTCTGCTGTGTGCGTGTGGGTAGTGGGTACTGTGGCCTGGACCCCTGTGCTGACTGCACCGTGGATTGAGACCACAAGAGCGCTGGACTAGAAAGGGAGCTGGCAACAAGCTTCTTTCTACAGACAGACACAGACACAGATCGTTCTCTCTGCTGCCCCTCTCTTTATGTCGTTTCATTCGTAGGCTACACGTGCAAACACTTTTATAAACCTATTGGTTCCTCTGATGGGCTAATTGTCAGTTTGAGCAGCTGAGTTCAGCTCTTAGCTCAGTAAACCACAGCCAGCTTAATGGTTTAATTACTGATAAGTGGAATGATTGCCACACACACACACTTGAACACGCAAAAAGGTCATATGCCAGCCCACCCTCACACACACAGAGACAGAAACACTTAGAAACACACAGACACACACACACACACACACACACACACACACACACACACACACACACACACACACACACACACACACACACACACACACACACACACACACACACACACACACACACACATGCACACACGCACACACGCACACACGCACACGCACACACGCACACACGCACACACGCACACACGCACACACAGAGAGAGAGTGACTCATTCACTCCCCAGGTCTGGTGACACAGGAGAGAGAAAGAAGAAAAAAACACTGATTAACAGGAAAGATGAAGTCATGCAGAAAACCAACAGAAAACTGTATTTTCCGTCATTACATATTTATCTGTGTGTTAATGGTGTCTCCGGTGGCAACATACTGTCCCAGGCAGCCCCAACACACACACAGACTCATACAGCAAAACACACACACATACACTTCCCCCCTGGTCTGTCTGTAGCCCCATGAGAACCAGCCCTCATTAAGGCTTTAGCTGAATATTTCATGTAGTATAATTCTTTCATAGTTCTGCATCTCTGTAATTTGCCTTGATTTGTGTTTAAAAGGAAACTTTTTCTTTAATGCAATGAACTCATGATGTTCCCTGGTCGCAATTGAAAAAAAAAATAGAGAACAGTTTGGAAGAATATTGAATTATGCCATGAGAAGAACAACTTCCATCCTCAGTCTACAGTACTTTGTGGATGGAGGGGCGGTAAGGAGGGATGGAGAGATGGAGGAGTGGAGGCTCAGTTGGAGGGGTAGAGGGTACAGAAGGATGGAGAAATGGAAGGATTGGAGGGGTAGAGGCTCAATTTAAAGGGGTGAAATGGTTGAGGGGTGATGGGTAGAGGGAACAGAGGGGATGGGGTCAAACAGAGAGGATGGTTTCATGGCTTTAGCAGGATTGGGGTTGATTTGGAGTTGGAGTCATGTTTGCTTGGCACTTGCTCTCTTCATTAGTGTCCCTCTGCATTAGAGAGAGAGAGCACACTGGATTAAGGAACAACCAGTCAGCCCAGTGTGTTTCTGCGTTTTGCTCGGCTCTCTCACGCTGCCACGGAGCCCAGCCCAGCGACCAGGCCTCTGTGTGTGTGTGTGGATCCATCCAAGAGTCGCCATCTTTGAAAGGAGTAGAGAAATTACTATCTGGGGTCTGAGTCTAAATGAGTGTGTGTGTATTTGTGAGTGTCTGTTTGTTCCTGGTTGTGGTAAAGGGAAGTTAGGGGGGGGGGGGGGAGGGTTAGTGTGCGTACGTGTGTGTGTGTGTGTGTGTGTGTGTGTGTGTGTGTGTGTGTGTGTGTGTGTGTGTGTGTGTGTGTGTGTGTGTGTGTGTGTGTGTGTGTGTGTGGTTGTGAGGAGTGTGTGGTCTACATTAGGTCAAAGGGGAGAGCTATTTTCATCCTGTCTTTTCACTCTCTTTCCACCACTGTCACCATTCCTTCTCATTCCCTCTCTTTGTGTGGCTGCTATTTGTTTCACACAGACATAAAAAAGATAATAAACGTCAGAAAGCGGAAAAAAACACCCAACCTACACTCTTCCTGTAAATCGCTACCCTCAAACAGCCCCCACAAGTGAAATCGGAGCAATTTGATGGTCTGGCCTGCCCTCAATATTATTTAAGTAATACCCTGTTATTATTGAAGAGGGAGAGAGAAAAGCGAATGACTATTATCTTTGTGGGTCCTTTAATTTTAATGCACCACAGATTTATAGCTTAGCATTCCAGAGTCGAGGCACAGTGGCTGGGCGGGGGCCTGGGGCCGTGGTGCCCCACCCTGGTCATAAAGCCAGTGGGACAGCGGGATAGCAACGCGCCACAGAGATCTGTGATAGCTAGCGGGCTCTCTGACACTCCTCCTGCACCAAACAAGACAACAGGACAACAACACTAGAACCTCACTAACTCCCCTGACTCCCTAGGTCTGGCTTTGATCACCTCTCACCTTTACTTATCTCGAGTCTGTCCCACCAACACTCAAACTCCTTGATCTCTCCTTTGCACGACTCTTTGCCCTCTCATTCTTACTTCTGCCCCTTTGTTTTGTTCTCTCTGTCCTCCTCACTCCTCCTTCCTTCTGCCCTTCTTCTCTCCCCTCCACCCCTCGCTCTTCTACTTTCCTCTCTTCCCCCAGTCTACCACCTATTCTTTAATGACCCCTCATCCTCTAGTGCCCCCTTCTCCCCCAGTGTTCTTAATGATCAGTGTATGTTTGCGTAACACCAACCAGACAGGAGGCGAGACACACGCCCCTCTCCCCCTCAGCTGTTTATCCTCTGGCTCTGTCTGGTTAAACCGTCATGGTGGTATAGCAGGTGGTTGGAGTTTTACCACAAGCAAATCTTACATCCAGGTCAGAGGTCAAAGGTCTACGACACAGGTGCTATAGTAGTTAGTCTATCTGTGATGGTATTTGAGCTATGAAGCTATGTTTGGCTTTAACCTGGGTTCAGCTAATGCGTATCGCTGTTGAAATTAGCTCAGGCAATGGGCATTGCTGTTGTTGAACTTGTTAACCTTGTTGAACTTTTTGTTAAATGACAACTGTAGAATGCCTATACTGTTGAATGGTCCGTAGCTTTGATGAGGGGTCACTGAACCCCACTAATCAGCTGTACCTGCTTTCTCACCAGGCACTGCACAGACAACCCCCACAACCCCTGAAGGACCACTCCCCGATGCGCGAGGACCCCATGCCCCTCCAGGGTAATGATGAAGAGTCCCAGAATGTTGAAAGAGTCAGTTCAGGAGTCGGTGGTGGCGTGGTCATTAAGAAGCCTCGGTCGCGCACTAAGATCTCACTAGAAGCTCTGGGCATCCTGCAGAGCTTCATCCAGGATGTGGGTCTTTATCCGGACCAAGAGGCCATCCACACTCTGTCAGCCCAACTGGACCTGCCCAAGCACACCATCATCAAGTTTTTCCAGAACCAGCGTTACCACGTCAAGCATCACGGCCGGCTGAAGGAGCTGGGGGAGGGGGCCGGTGGTGTGGACGTCAGCGAATACAGAGACGAGGAGCTCCTCTCCAGCTCAGAGGACCCTGAGTCCAGCGAAGACGGTCATGAGGAGATGTACCCCACTACAGAGAGGGAAAGAAGGGGAAGCAACCCAGCAGGGTCAGCCCCTGCCCTGGCACCAGCCCAGCCTTCAGGGACCAGCATGGGGGCCATGGAAGAGGGCAAGGACAAGGGGCATTCTCATGGTCTGAGTGGGGGCCGAGCCAGCTCCCTGCCCCCTGGTAGCTCCTCATCCAGCCCCAGAGAGCAGGCTGACTTCCAGAGATAGAGACCCAGAGACCAGAGGAGATGCAGAAAGAGAGTGAGAGCGAGACCCAGACAGACAGACAGACAGACAGACAGACAGACAGACAGACAGACAGACAGACAGACAGACAGACAGACAGACAGACAAACAGACAGACAGACAGACAGACAGACAGGGGAAGAGAGGGAAGAGAACGGGAACTAAAGACTGGTAGAAGGGAAGAAGGGCATCGATGAGACAATGACACACTGATACACACACACACACACACACACACACACACACACACACACACACACACACACACACACACACACACACACACACACACACACACACACACACACACACACACACACACACACACACACACACACACACACACATATATATATATACACAGAAATACAGACGTATGGGGTCCAAAGGAGGCTTCATCAAAGTGAAAATACAATATGTTACCTCAGCAACATGAAGCAGGGAAATGCCATGAAACAGCTGTCATGTGTTACAGTTAGAATAGCCTGTTCAGTAATGTTGGGCCACTAGACAGAGAGAAAAACAAACATACACACACATCTCACCCCTGGCCACAACAGGAACTTGCCACATCAACACCACTTTTGAATTGAGCCAATTCCAAAACTCAGCTTCACCCAAGAGGGCGGGCTCTCATATGCTCTGTCCAATGACTGCTCTCTCTAATGTCTCAACCACACCCATATAGAGAACATTTGTCCTTATTTCGATGTTGGGTCTTGGGTCAGGCCCCTAACTGACACTCATAGACTGAATACTGGGGGCCTGCTCAGACCTCTACTATCCCATTGTCCCTTGGCTCCATATGCAGACTCCAGATCTACAGCTCATCACTAGCTGGCTAAGGAGTTTTTAGGGTGGCTGTGGCTTTCCATCACCTCCTCCCCCTCTCCACCCCTCCATGACAGGACTCCTCTAGTCTTTGGTGTTTGACAGTGGTGGCAGTTTGTGTGGGTGGGTGGCTGCATGGCAGGTGGGTTTTGGGTGGAGGTAAGAACAGTGGTATGGGAGAATTCACCAATGATAAACAAATATGGTTTGTCAAAGTCCACAATTGAGCTTTATGATATTTTTAAAGTTGGAATCGCCACTCCCAACCAACTCTTGTCGCCATCCCTCAATGGAGCAACCACACCCTACCTAACTCCCTACCCCCTACATCAAATATGGATTATTCTCATCTCTCCAGCACAGTCTCTCCCTATCTCCGCCAGTCATGCCTCAGCCCAGTCTCTCCCTATCTCCGCCAGTCATGCTTCAGCCCAGTTTCTCCCTATCTCCACCAGTCATGCCTCAGCCCAGTCTCTCCCTCTTTACTGCTTTGTGGGTACTGTGGTTTACAAGGACACTAGTAGGTAAACCTATTGTGGTTTATGCGGACATAAGAGAGACAGAGGACAGCCTTGTGAGGACATGAAGACCCAGCGGTGTGAAAGGACACTCAGGGCTACAGTTACTCTGGACTGTACCCCTGCCTACCCACCCTCGACCTATGTGGAGAGAAACAGGGAGGGACACAACAGAACGGAGATTCAGCAACCAAACAATCAGTCACTTTATGTGCGGTAGCCCACCACTTCACTCTTCCTCTCTCTTTCCCCATCCCTCGTTCCTTCCCTCTTTCTCTCTCTCTATAATTGGTGCCTACAGTGTGCCGTTCCACCACACCTACCCGCACTTAACTCCTCCACCCTATTTATTGCTATCTTTATCCATGATTATTATTATCATTATTGTTATTATTGTTGTTATTACGGTTGTTATTGCTGTCATCGCTGTTTATTTTTGGTTCTATTTTCATGGCTTTAATATTGGCTTTCCGAGCACCGTGGTTGTTTTGGTAACGAGAGACGTTTTTGAGACATGAGAAACACACACTGCCAAAATGTCCTGTTATGTAAACTTCAATGAATATTTCCAAAGAAAGAAAGACTTGGGCAGAAACGGGAGTCAAATCCAAAAATGAAATGAAACAACGAATAAACTGTGCTTTTGCTGCAGATGGTGACAATCTAACTTCTTTGAGCTATTGGAAAACATGGCAGGCTTGTTTGTTAAAGCCATATCTGAAAGTGGGTACTTGTGTCAAAGTATGCATCCCAAAAGGCACCCTATTCCCAATGTACATGAAGTGCACTACTTTTGTCCAGACCCTGGAAAAACATAGTGCACTATATGGAGAATAGGGTGCCATGTGGGACACAGTCAAAGTTACAGAGGAACCATGAGGTATCTGGCTGTCTAGGCAGCTGCTACTAAGATGACATGCCTTGTACTCTTAACAATCATCAATACATTGTGTTTTATCTCTATGATTCTGTCAATCTTTAATATTCAGAGTTAAATCATGTGTCTGCATATCCAATGTCATGTCATACAGTGAGAGCCACCCCATAGACACAGTCACATCCAGATAGTGGTTAACAACACCAATCCCTTACCAGTCATGTGGAGTGCTTCATACTCAACTCAATCTCAAACACGCGCACACACATACACACGCACACACGCACACATGCACACACACACACACGCACACACACACACACACACACACACACACACACACACACACACACACACACACACACACACACACACACACACACACACACACACACACACACACACACACACACACACACACACACACACACACACACACACACACACACACACACACACACACACACACTCTCTCTCTTACACCTCCCCCACACACACACACACACACACACACACGCACACACGCACACACGCACACACACACACACACACACACACACACACACACACACACACACACACACACACACACACACACACACACACACACACACACTCTCTCTCTTACACCTCCCCCACACACACACATACACATACACACACATACACACTCTCCCACCCCACCCCATCCCCTTCCCCCACACACACACACTCACAGAGCAACTGTGGCTAGCCCTGCATTTCCCCAAGCCAATCAATTAGAGGCCTCCCTAAACCCTCATGGCTGAGGTTTCTAATAAGAGGCATTGCAGTGACAGTAATTCACATGGAAATGCTGCTGGCTGACTGGCTGGCTGGGTAGCTAGCTGGTTGGCTGTGCTCTCAGACTCAGTGCAGCTCTCTCACTGTCCCATGAGGGGCTTCTATGGCTCAGTGGCCCTGCACACTCAGCCCTGAGTGACTGACTGCTCCCCAGACACCAGTCACACAGACCAGCCTCGGACCAGGGCCATGTTCATTAGGAATGAGAAATATGGAATATAAGCATTCATATTTAGTTTAGTGTCACTGAATACCCCATCCTATCAGTGGAGGCTCCTCAGAGGAGGAAGGGGAGAACCATCCTCAGTGAATTTAATAAAAATAAGAATAGCGAAACATTTAAAAAGTTATCCTTTTTAGATAAAACTATACTAAATATATTCATGTCACCAAATAATTAATTAAAACACACTGTTTTGGAATGAAGGTCTACAGTAGCCTCACAGCACTCTGTAGGGTAGCACCATGTTGTAGCCAGAGGACAGTTAGCGTCCGTCCTCCTCTGGGTACATCGACTTCAATACAAAACCTAGGAGGCTCATGGTGCTCACCCCATTCCATAGACTTACACAGTAATTTTGACAACTTCTGGACTACGTCCTCCAACCCGTCAGAGCTCTTACAGCATGAACTGACATGTTGTCCACCCAATCAAAGGATCAGAGAATAAATCTAGTACGGAAAGCATAAGCTACACCAAGCTAGCACTGCAGTGCATAAAATGTGGTGAGTAATTGACTCGAATAGAGAGAAAAACAAGTTTAACAGTTTGGAAGGAGGCGAGAGAGAAAGAGGGAGCAAAATACATTTTGTAATTTCTTTCACTTTCAAATACTCAAGCACCCGTCTCAAACAGAGGGATGCTACAATAGGTTAGCTAGCTGGCTATGACTATCCAACACTGGAACTCAAGGTCAAGGTAAGCTTTTGGTTTTACAAATGTATTGCCACCGGGGCCCACCAGTGTAACTGCTAAACTGCTTACTGACTGTACTGTACTGCATGATTGTAGCGGTATTACTAATGCATTAGTTCTATTAGCTATGTTGACTAAGACATTAGTTTAGCTAATATGATGACAACGATGTAGACTGTGTGTAGCTGTTAGCGGTTATGATATAGTTTGGCTTGGAAAAGGTTTTTTAGCCTGGTCACAGACAGCTGATGTGTTGTGCTTTGAAGTTCACAAGCGAAGCAAATTGTCAAATCAAATCAAATGTATTCATAAAGCCCTTTTTACATCAGCAGATGTCACAAAGTGCTTAAACAGAAACCCAGCCTAAAACCCCAAACAGCAAGCAATGCAGATGTAGAAGCACACGGCTATAAAACAACTCCCTAGAAAGGCAGGAGCCAAGGAAGAAGCATAGAGAAGAACCAGGATCTGAGTGGTGACCAGTCCTCTTCTGGCTCTTCAAGGCCAGAATGTTCTTCAAGATGTTCAAATGTTCATAGATGACCAGCAGGGTCAAATAATAATCACAGTGGTTGTAGACGGTGCAACAGGTCAGTATCTCAGGAGTAAATGTCAGTTGGCTTTTCCTAGCCGAGCATTCAGAGGTCGAGACAGCAGGTGCGGCAGCGAGAGAGGGAGAGTCGAAAACAGCAGGTCCGGGACAAGGTAGCACGTCCGGTGAACAGGTCAGGGTTCCATAGCAGCAGGCAGAACAGTTGAAACTGGAGCAGCAGCATGACCAGGTGGACTGTGGTCAACCAGGAGTCATCAGGCCAAGTAGTCCTGAGGCACGGTCCTCTGGGAGGAGAGGGAGAGAGAGAGAGAATTAGAGGAGCGAGCACTAGTAAGCCAGTGTCTTAGCCCCCGTGATAATAATAGTAGACTACACTCAATCATAGGACCTACTGAAGAGATGAGTCTTCAGTAAAGACTTAAAGGTTGAGACCGAGTCTGCAACTCTCACATGGATAGGGAGACCATTCCATAAAAATGTAGCTCTATAGGAGAAAGCCTTGCCTCCAGCTGTGTGTTTAGAAATTCTAGGGACAATAAGGAGGCCTGTGTCACGTTCCTGACCTGTTTTCTCTTGTTTTGTATGTCTTTATTGGTCAGGGCATGAGTGTTGGGTGGGTAGTCTATGTTTTGTATTTCTAGGTTGGTTTTTGTGTTCGGCCTGGTATGATTCTCAATTAGAGACAGGTGTGTATCGTTTGTCTCTAATTGAGAGTCATACTAAGGCAGCCAGGGTTTCACTGGGGTTTTGTGGGTGTTTGTTCCTGTGTCCACACATGGACGGTTGAAGGTTAGTCACATTTGTTGTTTTGTAGTTTTGTAGTGTCTTGTTTGCTGTTGTCATTAAAAGATGGCTTATTTCCCTCAATCCGCATCTTGGTCCTATCCATGCTCCTTCTCGTCTAAGGGGGAGAACAACATTGACTACCTTTACAGAAACACCCACCACAACAGGACCAAGCGGATTGAGGAGAGAGAAAAGGAACTACAGCAATGGGGAAAAGAGGAATGGACTTGGGAGGAGATTCTGGACGGAGAAGGACCCTGGGCAGAGCCAGAGGAGTGTCGCCGCCCCAAAGCGGAGCTGGAGGCAGCAAAAGCGGAGAGGAGGTTTTATGAGGCAAAAGCAAGGCAGAGCGGCTGGAAGCCTGAGAGGCTCACCCAAAAATTTCTTGGGGGGGGGCTAAAGGGGAGTGTGGCGAAGCCGGGTTGGATACCTGAGCCAACTCCCCGGGCTTGCCGTGGAGTAAGAGGGCGTCGTACTGGTCAGACACCGTGTTATGCGGTAAAGCGCACGGTGTCCCCAGTACGCGTGCTTAGCCCAGTGCGGGCTATTCCACCTTGCCGCACTGGGAGGGCTAGGTTGGGCATCGAGCCGAGTGCCATGAAGCCGGCCCAACGTATCTGGTCTCCAGTACGTCTCCTCGGGCCGGCGTACATGGCACCAGCCTTACAGGTGGTGTCCCCGGTTCGCCTGCATAGCCCAGTGCGGGCTATTCCACCTCGCCGCACTGGCAGGGCTACGGGGACCATTCAACCTGGTAAGGTTGGGGAGGCTCGGTGCTCAAGAGCACGTGTCCTCCTTCACGGTCCGGTATATCCGGCGCCACCTTCCCACCCCAGCTCAGTACCACCAGTGCCTACACCACGCACCAGGCTTCCAGTTCATCTCCAGAGCCCTGTTCCTCTTCCACGCACTCTCCCTATGGTGCGTGTCTCCAGCCCGGTACCTCCAGTTCCGGTACCACGCACCAGGCCTAGAGTGCGCCACGAGAGTCCAGTGTGCCCAGTTCCTGTTCCCCGCACTCGCCCTGAGGTGCGTGCCCTCAGCCCGGTACCTCCAGTTCCGGTACCACGCACCAGGCCTATAGTGCGTCTCAGTCAGCCAGAGCCGTCCTGCCATGACCAGCCAGAGCCGTCCTGCCATGACCAGCCAGAGCCGTCCTGCCATGACCAGCCAGAGCCGTCCTGCCATGACCAGCCAGAGCCGTCCTGCCATGACCAGCCAGAGCCGTCCTGCTATGACCTGCCAGAGCCGTCCTGCCATGACCTGCCAGAGCCGTCCAGCCAGGACCTGCCAGAGCCGTCCAGCCAGGACCTGCCAGAGCCGTCCAGCCAGGACCTGCCAGAGCCGTCCAGCCAGGACCTGCCAGAGCCGTCCAGCCAGGACCTGCCAGAGCCGTCCAGCCAGGACCTGCCAGAGCCGTCCAGCCAGGACCTGCCAGAGCCGTCCAGCCAGGACCTGCCGGAGTCCCTACGCCCGGACCTGCCGGAGTCCCTCAGCCCGGACCTGCCGGAGTCCCTCAGCCCGGACCTGCCGGAGTCCCTCAGCCCGGACCTGCCGGAGTCCCTACGCCCGGACCTGCCGGAGTCCCTAAACCAGGACCTGCCTGAGTCCCTAAGCCAGGACCTGCCGGAGTCCCTAAGCCAGGACCTGCCGGAGTCCCTCAGCCAGGACCTGCCGGAGTCCCTCAGCCAGGACCTGCCGGAGTCCCTCAGCCAGGACCTGCCGGAGTCCCTCAGCCAGGACCTGCCGGAGTCCCTCAGCCAGGACCTGCCGGAGTCCCTCAGCCAGGACCTGCCGCCCCTTATCCCGGTGCCGCCCCTTATCCCGGTGCCGCCCCTTATCCCGGTGCCGCCCCTTATCCCGGTGCCGCCCCTTATCCCGGTGCTGCCCCTTATCCCGGTGCTGCCCCTTCATTTAGGTGGTGTTAGTGGGAGGGTGGTCATTGGGAGGGGGATAAAGAAGCGGGGATTGATTATGGTGGGGTGGGGACCTCGCCCTCAGCCTGAGCCACCACCGTGGACAGACGCCCACCCAGACCCTCCCCTAGACTTTGTGCTGGTGCGCCCGGAGTTCGCACCTTAAGGGGGGGGTTCTGTCACGTTCCTGACCTGTTTTCTCTTGTTTTGTATGTCTTTATTGGTCAGGGCGTGAGTGTTGGGTGGGTAGTCTATGTTTTGTATTTCTAGGTTGGTTTTTGTGTTCGGCCTGGTATGATTCTCAATTAGAGACAGGTGTGTGTCGTTTGTCTCTAATTGAGAGTCATACTAAGGCAGCCAGGGTTTCACTGGGGTTTTGTGGGTGTTTGTTCCTGTGTCCACACATGGACGGTTGAAGGTTAGTCACATTTGTTGTTTTGTAGTGTCTTGTTTGCTGTTGTCATTAAAAGATGGCTTATTTCCCTCAATCCGCATCTTGGTCCTATCCATGCTCCTTCTCGTCTAAGGGGGAGAACAACATTGACTACCTTTACAGCCTGTGTCTTGTGACCGTAAGGTATGTACAGGAGGACCAAATCAGAGAGATAGGTAGGAGCAAGTCCATGTAATGCTTAGTAGGTTAGCACTAAAATCTAGTACCGGAGTAATATGCTAACGTTTTTTTGATTCTAGTCAAGATTCTCGCAGCCGAGTTTAACACTAACTGAAGTTTATTTGGTGCTTATCTGGGTAGCTGGAGAGTAGAGTATTGCAGTAGTCTAATTTAGAATTGACAAAAGCATGGATTAGCTTATCTGCAGAATTGTTGGACAAAAGGGTTCAGATTTTTGTAATGTTACGAAGATGGAATATTCTTGATATTTTCATAAAAAGAGAGATCAGGGTCCAGATTAACGCAGAGGTCCTTCACAGTTTTATTTGAGACAACAATACAACCATCAAGATCAATACTCAAATCCAAAAGTAGATCTCTTTGTTTCTTTGGACCTAGAACTAGCATCTCTGTTTAAAAGTAAAAAAAATTGCCACCTCCTTAGGACTGAAACACAGGCAATTTTGGGGCCTGCAATTTTGGGGCCACTCAAGGAAAGTTGACATTGTGGAAGTTGACATTGTGTTTCCCAATGACATCACCAGTACCCGCAAAACACCAGTACCCACAAAATTCCAGTCCAAACGTCAACAGTGAAGAAGCGACTCCAGGATGCTGGCCTTCTAAGCAGAGTTCCTCTGTCCAGTGTTCGTTTGCCCATCTTAATCTTTTCTTTTTATTGGCCAGTCTGAGATATGGCATTTTCTTTACAACTCTGCCTACAAGGCCAGCATCCCGGAGTCGCCTCTTCACTGTTGATGTTGAGACTTGAGTTTTGTGTGTAATATTTAATGAAGCGGCTGGTTGAGGACTTGTGAGGCGTCTGTTTCTCAAACTAGACACTCTAATGTACTTGTCCTCTTGCTCAGTTGTGCACCAGGGCCTCCCACTCCTCTTTCTATTCTGGTTAGAGCCAGTTTGCGCTGTTCTGTGAATGGAGTAGTACACAGCGTTGTATGAGATCTTCAGTTTCTTGGCAATTTCTCGCATGGAATAGGCTTATTTCTCAGAACAAGAATAGTCTGACGAGTTTCAGAAGAAAGTTCTTTGTTTCTGGCCATTCTGAGCCTGTAATCGAACCCAGAAATGCTGATGCTCCAGATATTCAACTAGTCTAAAGAAGGCCAGTTTTATTGCTTCTTTAATCAGAACAACAGTTTTCAACTATGCTAACATAATTGCAAATAGTAATTTACAACATTAACTATGTCTACACTGTATTTCTGATTAATTTTATGTTATTTTAATGGACAAAAAATGTGCTTTTCTTTCAAAAACAAGGACATTTCTAAGTGACCCCAAACATTTGAACAGTAGTGTAGGTCCGGAGACATGTTGGACAAAACCACTGAGTTGATGATGGCTCTGAAAGCCTTTTGAAGTGGGTTTGTGGACGTTTCCATGTGAATTTTTGTTGTTGAATATTATCTGCCATGACTACACGTCTGAACTCAGTGAGGAACGCTGTATACGGCCCAGGAGGCCTGTAACAGTAGCTATAAAAAGTGATTGAGTAGTGATTGAGCTGCATAGATTTCATGACTAGAAGCTCAAAAGATAAAAACACAGTCATTTTTTATTTATATACACTTTATCAACAGCGCCGCCTTTACGGGATGCGCGGGGGATATGGTCACTAGGGTAAGCAGGAGGAGAGGCCTAATTCGTCAGGCTTGAGCCATTTTTCAATCAGGCCAATCACATCAACGTTATGATCAGTGATTAACTCATTGACTATGACTGCCTTGGAAGTGAGGGATCTAACATTAAGCAGCCCTATTTTGAGATGTGAGATATCACAATCTTTTTCAATAATGACAGGAAGGAAGGTCTTTATTCCAGTGAGATTGCTAAGGTGAACACTGCCATGTTTTGTTTTGCCCAACATAGATCGAGGCACAGACACAGACAGCCTCACTGGGATAGCTGAGCTGACTGTGCTAGAGGCAGACTCCGCTAAGCTGGCAGGCTGGTTAACAGCCTGCTGCCTGGCCTGCACCCTAACTGAAAGGAGGAGAGAGTGTAGATGCAAGAAGGAATACAACGTGGCTGTTATGAAAGTGCACTGTGTTTACGTGTGATCAGGGTTGTATTCATTCCGCAGATTCTGTTGAAAAACATTTTTTAAACAGAAGCAAACGCAATGAAGCGGGGATAAACATACCTGAATTTGTTCAAAATAATCTCTCGTTTGCAATTGTTGGACTACTGATTGCACCCTAGATCAGGTAGATGCAGACAAGAGTGTGTAAGGGGGTATTGAATGTGTCTATGTGTCACTGTCTGTCACCTCAAATTTTCTCTCGACATGTGTGCACCAACATTGTAAACTTTCATTCAAATGTTGTAGTAACCTCATGATGGATATGAGAATTTGAGTATCATGTAGTAGCCTAAACCTATTGATTTTACATTGAACTGGCTGAAGGGAATATGAATGACAGTCATCCAATATGCTGTAATAGATATAAGAGCATGCTCCTAAAATAAATATTGTCCTCCCTGCTCTTAAACGGCACCGACTGCCACTGCAGTCTATGTACATGTTGCCAGTGCGTTACTTGCCCAGCTCTTCCACACACCCTCAGGTTTTGTTAGACCTCTCGCCCATCTGTGTCTTTCAGTCCCATTTTGTTCTGTAAACCAGTGAGAACATTTGGATCTGTGCTGTTTGATTGGAGCTTCAATCAGGAGCTATTAGCAGCTATCCAAGCCCCAGGTGGTCTTTGTGTGAGTGAGTAAAGTAAAGTAGATCACCTGTAGGGTTATTGTGATTACTCAGTGGGCTATACCCAACCACACCATACTTATAGCTGTCAGTCAAAGATACTGCCCCACCCCTGTCATTACTGGCAGGTCTGCCATACACACGCACGCAGACACACACACATATGCACACATGCTCACGGACTCAGACAAACAGACAAACAGCCACGCGTACACACACACACAACGTTACACTAATGAGTCCCGGCTCTGATGAGAGAGGAGGAGGGGTTAGCCAGAGTCTTGTGTTTAACCTGCCACAGGGGGTGGGCAAACACAGTGTGTGAGTGCATGTGTACGTGTGTATTCCACTCCCTCTCTCCTTCTCCAGCTCCGTCATATAGTCATCAGAGAGACGCTTGACAAACAATAGAAGTCCAATGTTCCTGATGAGCTGAACGGTCAAGGTCATGTTCCAATCTCTCTTTCTTCTTCTCGTTCTTTTTCTCTCTCTTACTGTCCTTCTCCTGACAGAGGACAATAACAACTCATGCTGTGTAATTGGGCCTGATACTGACGTCCATCCTCTATGGCTGGGCAGGCAGGGCTAGAGGGACACTTGCTCTCTGTGTGATGCTGCCATCAGAACACTCAATCAGGAAAAGACAAACACACTGCACATACAGTACATTCACACTCATGAATAGACCCACTTCCTGATATTATGCTGTGATGGATCTTCCATTTTGTTGCAGTTTGATTGTCAGCTTTGACATCGCAACAACTTTACAGAATTCAGATCGCTGTTGTTGTTGTTATTGTTGTTTTGTGTGGGATGGGGAAAGGGCATTTATTTGAGTTTTGTTTTCTTCCAGTACCTTTTGACTAAGCACAATGTTCTACTTAACATTTCTGAAATGCATTCAGACGGCTCACTTACCTAATAGTTCTCATTCAAATGATCAGTTGTGCAGCTGTCATTCTTTTCCTTCATCAACTTTATCATTGCCGACAATGTGAATCAGGATTTCTGTCTGGTACATTTTGTATTTCCTGTTTAATCATACCAGTTATCACTAAGTGATAATTAGAACTTTTAACATATGTGCATTAATGTTAAGGCTCTTATGTTTTGTTTTGTTTGTTCGGTTGATATTTTATTTTTCAAATTGCTGTTGTTGTTTAAATAAAGTGCATCCAATGAAAAGAAGACTATTGTTTTGTCGGTTTGTGTTTTGAGCATGTACAACCTCCACAAGTCTGGTTCATCCTTGGGAGCAATTTCCAAACGCCTGAAGGTACCACGTTCATCTGTACAAGCAATAGCACACAAGTATAAACACCATGGGACCACGCAGCCGTCAAACAGCTCTGGAAGGAGACGCGTTCTGTCTCCTAGAGATGAACGTACTTTGGTGCGAAAAGTGCAAATCAATCCCAGAACAACAGCAAAGGACCTTGTGAAGATGTTGGAGAAAACAGGTACAAAATGATCTATATCCACAGTAAAACAAGTACTATATCGACATAACCTGAAAGGCCGCTCAGCAAGGGAAGAAGCCAAGAAGCCGCCATAAAATAGCCAGACTATGCCTTGCAACTGCACATGGGGACAAAGATCGTACTTTTTGGAGAAATGTCCTCTGGTCTGATGAAACAAAAATATTACTGTTTGGCCATAATGACCATCGTTTTGTTTGGAGGAAAAAGGGGGATGCTTGCAAGCCGAAGAACACCATCCCAACCGTGAAGCACGGGGGTGGAAGCATCATGTTGTGGGGGTGCGTTGCTGCAGGAGGGACTGGTGCACTTCACAAAATAGATGGCATCATGAGGAGGAAAATTATTGGGATATATTGAAGCAACATCTCAAGACATCAGTCAGGAAGTTAAAGCTTGGTCGCAAATGGGTCTTCCAAATGGACAATGACCCTAAGCATACTTCCAAAGTTGTGGCAAAATGGCTTAAGGACAACAAAGTCAAGGTATTGGAGTCACAAAGCCATAGAAAATTTGTGGGCAGAACTGAAAAATCGTGTGCGAGCAAGGAGGCCTACAAACATGACTCAGTTACACCAGTTCTGTCAGGAGGAATGGGCCAAAATTCACCCAACTTATTGTGGGAAGCTTGTGGAAGGCTACCCGAAACGTTTGACCCAAGTTAAACAATTTTAAGGCAATGCTGCCAAATACTAATTGAGTGTATGTAATTTTCTGACCCACTGGGAATGTGATGAAAGAAATAAAAGCTGAAATGAATCATTCTCTCTACTATTATTCTGACATTTCACATTCTCAAAGTAAAGTGGTGATCCTAACTGACCTAAGACAGGGAATTTTTACTTGGATTAAATGTCAGGAATTGTGAAAAACTGAGTTTAAATGTATTTGGCTAAGGTGTATGTAAACTTCCGACTTCAACTGTATGTATCTGCATGAGGTCCATAGTTTATGTCCATTCTTGGTATTGCATTAAATAATATTATGTCTGTTCTTCAAAGCTAGTATTTGAGAGTACTCCGCCTTTATAACTAAACAATGCTATGTTGTCTATAAAAGGCTGGATGAGGTCTGGGGTGGAGAGGAAGTGGGGATGTGAGGAGTTTGGGAAAGCCATGGTATGGCCACAGGAATCAAATACTGTGTTATTTGTACATAACGACAATCAAAGCAAACCAGGATCTGAGAAAAAAACGACCCATGAGACCGTTTTGGGGTGGAATTGACTGGAAACAGTCGGTCGCTGATGACAATGTAACTTTCCTTGTTTATTCTGTACAGAAATGCTTCTTAGAAAACAGTTACATTTCTTAGGAATACACCATGGGTGTTCCAAAGCTGAATTACAAACATTCTCTGTCGCCAGCTCTCTCTAGATTGGCAGACACATTATGATTCAGGCTCAGGCTCTCTTTTTAATAAACCACATTTATCAGAAGAAACCCCCTGACTAGTGGAGACCATAATGACCATTATGTAACATGACAGATATGCTTTAAGTAGCCACCAACTTGGACTGAATATGAGCAGTACTGACTAAGGTGATCGCTAGCATTTTGTCCACTAAGACTGCGTGTTCCAAGTTATCTCCTGCCACACCATATTCCAGACCTCCATCGTTCAGCCACCTCAGGATTCTCGAACCCTAGGACTCTCACCACCTGCAGTACCCCTCCTCCTCTCAGGCAATATCTTCTCCCCCTCTCTCTCTCTCTTTCTCCTCTTCTCTATTCCCCTCCCTGTCCCTCCCATAGCTGGCCCCTAGCCACCCCCCACCCCTCACCCCAGTGCCTCCTTCTCCTCCCCTGTCCTCTCCTCACCCTCCCCCCTCCCCTCTGTCATTCCTCTCCCAAGCTCTGCAGTGCTGTCTATCTGTCCTCTGGGTTCCTCTGGTTTTCATTCAGCGCCAGCCCCCCAATCTCCTAATTGAACTCATTATTCGCTCAATTGGCAGGCTTTAACCCTTTGTGCCGCAGGTCCTGGAGCTGGTTGTCATTAGCCAGGGGATTTACATTGCAATGGAGGGGATCAGCGATGGCAGCGAGGTAGAGAGCTTTAGGGGTGTCGGAGTGAAACCGTCGCAAGCCTCACAGGATTTGTCAGTGATAAGTATCCCTCAGCCATTTGGATTAGAGTTAGGGCTGGTTGGGGAATGGGGAGACAGCAGTGTCACAGCATGGTGGTCAGACCACCCAGAGATCTGTGGTTCTATTATGCTGTATAGTACTCTGCTCTCTCTTAGCTGGCTGCGGGCTGAGGAGGAGGACTGCGCTCTCTCTCCACCTCCCTCCCTACCTCCCCCAAACTAATGAATTCTGTCTGACTGAGACCCTGGATAGGATGGTGTCCACCTGGTTCCTGGAAGAACAACACTACCGGTCAGCAGCAACCACGTTAGGGTTGAACCGGGGTGTGGAAATTAAGCTATGGTCTCCTCTAACGCAGTAAATATTTTCTGTTTGTAATTAGCCAACCACAGAGAACTGCATGTCAGGAAGCATTAGGGGCCCATGTGGCTGTGGTTTCTAGTGGACACCATAAACAGCATCATTGTTTCAGACTGAGAGGTTTAGATACCATGTTGGGTTGTGTAGAAAAGCCCAAGCTGTCTGTAGGGCTGTATGTGGGGGTGTATAGGGTTAGTAGTGACAGGAGGGAGGGAGATATGTCAACTTTGGACTCTAGTAGTCTAATTTTGGCAAACAATTAACACTTTCCATAGCTTTTAAAATTGTTCCACTCCCTTAAAATTCTACATGTGGAACAAGAACCATAGGCCTAGTTCAACCAGCAAGCCTGATAATGAAGTACGAGTGAGAGACACTTGGAGCCAGGGTCTGGGCAGTGAGATTGACAGGCTCTGTGTGCCCAGGGCCCCTCAGGCAGCTGTGAGGGCACCGCTGCTCAGTATTAGGGTATTTTGAGGGAGTGATTAGATGCCATTAGAGGTGAGGGGGTGGCGAGTGGGGGGATGAGAGGGGGCGCAGGTGTTGCGCTAACCGTTATTACCCACAATGCAGCGGCTCTCTGTGGAGACGGCTCACACACCTGTGATCTCCCACTGACATACAGACAGAAACATGCATGTGTACACAGTATCGCTCGCACGCACACGCACACACACACAAGCGCGCACACACACACACACACACACACACACACACACACACACACACACACACACACACACACACACACACACACACACACACACACACACACACACACACACGCACAGCATTGATGAGGATTTGGAAGACTTTTGAATTCCACAGAAAGTACGTCGAATTCGAGTCCATTAGCTGTCCTGGCTCTAGACTAGGTAGCCCCTATTTACCACAGATAGGGCATCTCTCATTCTTGTCAGTGAATCAATCTTCATCATGTCAGTGTGAACAAGTGAGGGATTGAGGGAAATGTTATCCATCACGGAGGCCTGTCCCATGGGGCCTTGCTCTGCAGTAGCAGGACAGCTGTTAGCGTGCGGTGTGCTGGAGTACATCAGCTCTAATGCACTGTTGAACAAAGACCATGAGTCCCGTAGACAGGTGACAGGGGACTAGAGACAGGGATGGGACAGCAATACTACAACAATCATTACATTACTGTACTGTTCTGTCCGTTTCTGTCATTGCTGAGAGGAATTTAGAAATGAATGATGTGTTATTGTCTCCGTTTGATGATTGGAGTCTGCTTTCTTGGTCTCGAGTCTAAATGAAGACGGTTTTCAACAGAACCTACATAAGAATACTCAGTGTTGTAAAGTACTTAAGTAAACATACTTTAAAGTACTACTTAAGTTGTTTTTGGGGGTATCTGTACTTTTACTCCACTACATTTATAAAGAAAATGATGTACTTTTTACTCCATACATTTTCCCTGACACCCAAAAGTACTTGTTACATTTTGAATGTTTAGTAAGACAGGAATATGGTCCAATTCACACACTTACAGTTATCAAGAGTACATCCCTGCTCATCCCTACTCTGATCCGGCGGACTCACTAAACGCAAATGGTTCATTGTAAATGATGTCTGAGTGCTGGAGTGTGCCCCTGGCTAATGGTACATTTGAAAACATGAAAATGGTGTCGTCTGGTTCGCTTACAGTAATATAAGGAATTTGAAATGATTTATACTTTTACTTTTGATACTTAAGTATATTTAAAACCAAATACTTTGACTTTTACTCAAGTAGTATTTTACTGGGTGACTTACTTTTACTTGAGTCATTTTCAATTAAGGTATCTTTACTTTTACTAAAGTCTGACCGTTAGGTACTTCTTCCATCACTGAGAATACTTTTATCAAACAGTGTTCAGGGAGATAACAGGATAAAAAATGGTATGTATTTGTCACGCCTTAGCCTTAGTTATCTTTGTTCTCTTTATTATTTTTAGTTAGGTCAGGGTGTGACATGGGGGATGCAGGTGTTTTGGTTATTGTCTAGGGGTTTTTGTATGTCTATGTCTATATGTAAGTTGCCTGTGTCTGCACTTGTCATTTATAGCTTCACGTTCGTCGCTTATTGTTTTGTTTAGTTTGTAAAGTGTTCATCTTTTTTTGTGATAATAAATAGAGAAGAATGCACTCACTTCACGCTGCGCCTTGGTCCTCCTCTCTTCCACCATACGACGATCGTGACAGAATAACCCACCAAGATCGGACCAAGCAGCGTGAAAGAGAGGAACAGCGCGTTGTGGATTTCTGGACATGGGAGCCTGATCTGGAGTATAATACTTGGGAAGAGATAGACAGATGGGCGGTCGACCCAGGGAGAGTGCCGGAGCCCGCCTGGGATTCGCTGGAGCAGTGCGAGGAGGGATACCGGAGAATGGAGTTGGCGAAACGAGCACGGCGGCGCGGTAGGAAGCCCGAGAGGCAGCCCCAAAAATTTCTTGGGGGGGCACACGGGGAGTGTGGCGAAGTCAGGTAGGAGACCTGCGCCAACTTCCCGTGCTTACCGTGGAGAGCGAGAGTACGGGCAGACACCGTGTTATGCGGAAGAGCGCACGGTGTCTCCTGTACGTGTGCATAGCCCGGTGCGGTACATCCCAGCTCCTCGTATCGGCCGGGCTAGAGTGGGCATTGAGCCAGGTGCCATGAAGCCGGCTCAATGCATCTGGTCTCCAGTGCGTCTCCTCGGGCCGGTGTACATCGCACCAGCCCTACGCATGGTGTCCCCGGTTCGCCAGCACAGCCCAGTGCGGGCTATTCCACCTCGCCGCACTGGCTTGGCTACGGGGAGCATTCAGCCAGGCAGGGTTGGGCAAGCTCGGTCCTCAAGAGCTCCAGTACGCCTTCACGGTCCGGTCTATCCGGTGCCACCTCCACATACCAGCCTTCCGGTGGCAGCCCCTCGCACCAGCCCAGTACCACCAGTGCCAACATCACGCACCAAGCCTCCTGTGCGTCTCCAGAGCCCTGTACCCCCTGTTCCTCCTCCCCGCACTAGCCTTGAGGTGCGTGTTAACCGGGTCCGGTACCACCAGTTCCGGCACCACGCACCAAGCCTCCTGTGCATCTCCAGAGTCCAGTACGCCCTGTTCCTCCTCCCCGCACTAGCCTTGAGGTGCGTGTCCCCAGCCCGGTACCACCAGTTCCGGCACCACGCACCAGGCCTACTGTGCACCTCCAGGGTCCAGTATGCCCTGTTCCTGCTCCCCGCACTAGCCTTGAGGTGCATGTCCCCAGCCCGGTACCACCAGTTCCGGCATCACGCACCAGGCCTACAGTGCGCCTCGGCAAGCCTGAGCTGCCCGTCTGTCCAGCGCCGCCTGAGCTGCCCTTCTGTCCAGAGCCGCTAGAGCCGCCCGTCTGTCCAGAGCCGTCAGAGCCGCCCGTCTGTCCAGAGCCGCTAGAGCCGCCCGTCTGTCCTGAGCCGCTAGAGCCGTCCGCCAGTCAGGAGCCCCCAGAGACGTACGCCAGTCAGGAGCCGCCAGAGCCGCCCGCCAGTCAGGAGCTGCCAGAGCCGTCCGCCAGTCAGGAGCCGCCAGAGCCGCCTGCCAGTCAGGAGCCCCCAGAGACGTCCGCCAGTCAGGAGCCGCCAGAGCCGCCCGCCAGTCAGGAGCCGCCAGAGCCGCCCGCCAGTCATGAGCTACCCCTCAGTCATGAGCTACCCCTCAGTCATGAGCTACCCCTCAGTCATGAGCTGCCCCTCAGTCATGAGCTGCCCCTCAGTCATGAGCTGCCCCTCAGTCCGGAGCTGCCCCTCAGTCCAGAGTGGAGTGGGGTCATTTAGGAGGGTCGCCGTTCCTAGGAGGCCACGGAAGCGGGGATTGATAATGATGGAGTGGGATCCACGTCCCGCACCCGAGCCGCCGCCATAAGAAGGCCCACCCGGACTCTCCCCTTCAGTGTCAGGTTTTGCGGCCGGAGTCCGCACCTTTTGGGGGGGGGGGGGGGGGGGGGGGGGTACTGTCACGTCCTGGCCTTAGTTATCTTTGTTCTCTTTATTATTTTTTGTTTGGTCAGTGTGTGACATGGGGGATGCAGGTGTTTTGGTTATTGTCTAGGGGTTTTTGTATGTCTATGTCTATATGTAAGTTGCCTGTGTCTGCACTTGTCATTTATAGCTTCACGTTCGTCGTTTATTGTTTTGTATAGTTTGTAAAGTGTTCTTCATTTTCGTGATAATAAATAGAGAAGAATGCATTCACTTCACGCTGCGCCTTGGTCCTCCTCTTTTCCACCATACCACGATCGTCACAGTATTTTTTAAATAACCTTTGAAGAATTAATTTGAAATGACTCAAATGACTCATGTCAAGTCTGTTGAAGAAGTGAAAATTATTTCTTTAATTTAATTATGTAAGTGTTCAGATTTACTGTGGATTAAAGAAGTGGGTTGTGGTTGAGTTGCCTTTGATTTGTCTAATCGTATCACGATCTTTGCAGCCACAATCTCCAATATAAGAAGACTAACAGATGCTGCAATTAAAAATATATCACACCCACCACATCTCTTTAAATCTTGGAATAACTCATCTCTACTGTGCTATTAAAGATACATGAGGAGAGGAAATGCAATGACTTCATCCATGACAAGACCTAGCAACCACTTCAGTTGAAATAGTAGCACACATCTACTGTACACTGAAAAAGGATAATTCATTCCAAATAAATCTGAAGAAAGGATCCTAATAATCTAAAGAAAGAGAATGACTTTAGGGTTCAAATACTAATAAGTATTTCCACACTATCAGTGGTATTGTCAAAGTTCTGAATGTACAACTTGCCTGACTTAGATCGTGAAAGGGAATTAGTAAGAATTGTAGTGTCGGATAAAATGAGAGAGTGATAAATTGGCCTGACTGAAGGTTAACACATGGCGGAGGGATGGAGGGAGGCTGTGAGATGCCATCAGTGTCCCCCTGGATGTCCGCTCTCGCCCCAGGCGATGGGATGAGGTGGGGGTGGTGAGGAGCAGGTGTGTAGGCGAGGGGTGCCTTAGGGTGGTGGTGACCCTCTCTCAGCTTTAGCCCTGCCCGCCTCTGATGTCTCCTGACAGGGTGGCACGATGCTGGGAAAGGGCTGAGGACATCCCAGGACATCCCTCACACACCCACGCATGCACGCACACACAATGCTGAGAACAGGGCTGAGGATGTCAGAGCACCAGAGCACGTCAGCACCAGAGCAGGTCAACACCAGAGCAGGTCAGCACCACAGCAGGTCAGCACCAGAGCAGGTCAGCACCAGAGCAGGTCAGCACCACAGCAGGTCAGCACCACAGCAGGTCAGCACCACAGCAGGTCAGCACCAGAGCAGGTCAGCACCACAGCAGGTCAGCACCACAGCAGGTCAGCAAAGCAGGTCAGCACCACAGCAGGTCAGCATAGTACAAATGACTACCAGAGTCCATTCTCAGGCACAACCATAACTTATTTTTCTATCAGTAAATCTTTGAATGGTCTTTGTTTACCTAAGTCACAGATGAATAGCGCAGTGACAGTGTTGGGTAAGACATTGAGGTTGGTTTGATCAGTAGGATGTATTATGATAAACAGACAGGAGGACATTAAATGACAGACCTCCATTCACCTCTGACACCTGAAGAGAAGACAGATAATATGCAGTTCAGGGGCTATGTTGTTGAATCACCAAAAGGGATCAATCATTCAGGGATGGCTTATTACTGCATACCAACTCTCTCTCTTCTTCTCTCTCTACCTATACTCTCTCTCTGTCAACAAATCAACTCATCAATCAATTAGATGTACTGACAAAATTATCATTCAAACTGATGAAGGAGCTTCTGCTGCTTTGCCAAGGCCCTCCAACTCAGCACATCAACACCCCTACCCCACCCACCCAGAACACACAGAAATGCATATGCGCATTAACATGGGCATGCAGTATGCACACACTGTATTCAATATTCATCAGCACAATCTGTCACATGATGGGCTTCTTGGGATGAAACAGTTTAACAGCTGATGGAGGTGCTGTACAGTACCACACACTCCTAATGCATGCACACACTCCATACCACACACTCCTAACGCACACACTCCATACCACACACTCCCAACGCACACACTCCTAACGCACACACTCCATACCACACACTCCATACCACACACTCCATACCACACACTCCTAACGCACACACTCCATACCACACACTCCATACCACACACTCCTAACGCACACACTCCATACCACACACTCCTAACGCACACACTCCATACCGCACACTCCATACCACACACTCCTAACGCACACACTCCATACCACACACTCCCAACGCACACACTCCTAACGCACACACTCCATACCACACACTCCATACCACACACTCCATACCACACACTCCATACCACACACTCCCAACGCACACACTCCATACCACACACTCCATACCACACACTCCCAACGCACACACTCCATACCACACACTCCATACCACACACTCCATACCACACACTCCCAACGCACACACTCCATACCACACACTCCATACCACACACTCCATACCACACACTCCCAACGCACACACTCCATACCACACACTCCATACCACACACTCCCAACGCACACACTCCATACCACACACTCCATACCACACACTCCCAACGCTCACACTCCATATCACACACTCCATACCACACACTCCATACCACACACTCCATACCACACACCCCATACCACACACTCCCAACGCACACACTCCATACCCCTGTGACAGGGACAGGCAATTAGAGGAAAAGAGAGACACAGGAAAGGAGGAGAGGATATAAGAGGAGGAGAGGATATAAGAGGAGGAGAGGATATAAGAGGAGGAGAGGATATAAGAGGAGGAGAGGATATAAGAAGAGGAGAGGGATATAAGAGGAGAGGATATAAGAGGAGGAGAGGGATATAAGAAGAGGAGAGGGATATAAGAGGAGAGGATATAAGAGGAGGAGAGGGATATAAGAGGAGAGGATATAAGAGGAGGAGAGGGATATAAGAGGAGGAGAGGGATATAAGAAGAGGAGAGGGATATAAGAGGAGAGGATATAAGAGGAGGAGAGGATATAAGAGGAGGAGAGGGATATAAGAGGAGGAGAGGGATATAAGAGGAGAGGATATAAGAGGAGGAGAGGGATATAAGAGGAGGAGAGGATATAAGAAGAGGAGAGGGATATAAGAGGAGAGGATATAAGAGGAGGAGAGGATATAAGAGGAGGAGAGGGATATAAGAGGAGAGGATATAAGAGGAGGAGAGGGATATAAGAGGAGGAGAGGATATAAGAAGAGGAGAGGGATATAAGAGGAGAGGATATAAGAAGAGGAGAGGGATATAAGAGGAGGAGAGGATATAAGAGGAGAGGATATAAGAGGAGGAGAGGATATAAGAGGAGGAGAGGATATAAGAGGAGAGGGATATAAGAGGAGGAGAGGATATAAGAGGAGGAGAGGATATAAGAGGAGAGGGATATAAGAGGAGGAGAGGATATAAGAGGAGGAGAGGATATAAGAGGAGAGGGATATAAGAGGAGGAGAGGATATAAGAGGAGGAGAGGATATAAGAGGAGGAGAGGGATATAAGAGGAGAGGATATAAGAGGAGGAGAGGATATAAGAGGAGGAGAGGATATAAGAAGAGGAGAGGGATATAAGAGGAGGAGAGGGATATAAGAGGAAGAGAGGGATATAAGAGGAGGAGAGGATATAAGAGGAGGAGAGGATATAAGAGGAGGAGAGATGTAGTGTCCAGATTAATGAGTGACCCTTCAGGGTCAGCTTCCAGGGACTTCTGCTGTTGAGATGACATGTGACCTTTGACCTGGTTCCAGTCTGTGTGTCAGTCATTACCAGTCTCTGTGTCATTAGATCAAACAGTGACATTATGAACTCTCTACTGTGGCCAAGGTGACTCTGGGGATCAGGGGGGTTGAGGAGAGGAATAAAGAATAGCAAGACTTCAGGGTAAAGGTTGGGGTTATCCTGTCTAGTTCATAAACTGAGGAAGCAATGAAAATGTAATGATCTTCATAACAGAGATTTGACATTGTTATTGAAATGTATTGATAGGATTTGTCTGGTATATTTTATAAATATATTACTGTGTGTGTGAGAACCATTTCACAGGGACGTGTATGTGTTTGTCACACCGTGTGTACGTGCTCTTCCCCAGCACTGCGTGGGAGGGTGTGTATTAGCTCACCTGTGTACCAGCACAATACCTCCCATCCTGTCTGTCACGCCCAATTAGACCTCATTGAGTGCGTGCAGAGTGACCCCCCTACCCCCCACCCCCTCCTCTCTCTACCCCCTTCTGATTGGCTGATGGCTGCGGTGATATCATTGAGTCTCTGTCTCCCTGGTAGCAGTGGCCGTCTGCAGATGGAGGAGCAGATATCATTCATAGATACGCACACACACGTCCACTGATAGCATTCACAGACTCTTTCATCCACACACACACATCTAGCACATCAATGGGCTGGTGGCCCATCTTTGGTGAGACGGTGCACGGTAACAGTAACAGCCTCTGCCCCCCACCGCGCTGGGCAGTTGGCAATGGCACATCACTGCCACACACAGACTGGCACACTCTACGACAAGTCTCAATATGAAAATATTTCACATACTTCAAAAGCAAGTTTTGGTTGGGCAATGGTCAAGGGCAGGCTGTATCACTGGAGAGATGGAAGGGGGGGGCATTATAGGACACATAACTGGCACAGACACTGGCACAGACACTGGCACACTGACAGAATTTACAGAGAACTCTGCTTTATGAATATGATGAAGTCTGAATATAATTATGATAATGTCCCATACTTTATAAGAAGACGTTTTGTGACTCACTGTTAATACAGTATGTCACATTGTGGAATGTTCTAGAACAGAGCCAAGACTCCAAGTTCCACTCATCTACTAGAAGTGGAAAAGTAAGGTCAAGGGCCAGATAACATCGTAGGTCTGATTGATGTGTTGTGATTAGGGACTATATGGAGCTGTACAGTATGTGACATGGGATAACTGGGTATAGGTGAGAGATAAAAATTAAAGTATCATAATTGTGGGCAGAGATGGATAGGGAATGAGTGGCTCAGGGCATAGTTTAGAATGGAGTGGGTGGACCAGTTCAGTTGGTGACCAATGGTGAATCAGAGCTCCAGTATGAGATTAGTTAGAACATTAACAGTCAACATTACAAGAAAAACTAATCAGAGCCAATATATATATACATATACTGTATGTATATATATGTATATATACAGTACCAGTCAAAAGTTTGGACACACCTACTCATTCAAGGGTTTTTCTTTATTTTTACTATTTTCTACAATGTAAAATAATAGTGAAGAAATCAAAACTATGAAATAACACATATGGAATCATATAGTAATGGAAAAAAAGTGGATTTTATATTTGAGATACTTCAAAGTAGCCACCCTTTGTCTTGATGACAGGTTTGCACACTCTTGGCATTCTCTCAACCAGCTTCACCTGGAATGCTTTTCCAACAGTCTTGAATGAGTTCTCACAGATGCTGAGCACTTGTTGGCTACTTTTCCTTCACTCTGCAGTCCAACTGATCCCAAACCATCTCAATTGTGTTGAGGTCGGGTGATTTTGGATGCCAGGTCATCTGATGCACCTCTCCATCACTCTCCTTCTTGGTCAAATAGCCCTTACCCAGCCTGGAGGTGTGTTGGATCAATGTCTTGTTGAAAAACAAATGATAGTCCCACTAAGCGCAAACCAGATGGGATGGCATATCGCTGCAGAATGCTGTGGTAGCCATGCTGGTTAAGTGTGCCTTGAATTCTAACCACACATGAACCACACATGCGGAGATCATCCATTCACCTACTCTGCGGCGGTTGGAACCAAGAATCTCAAATTTGGACTCATCAGACCAAAGGACAGATTTCCGTCCGGTCTAATGTCCATTGCTCCTGTTTCTTGGCCCAAGCAAGTCTCTTCTTTTTATTGGTGTTCTTCAGTAGTGGTTTCTTTGCAGCAAATCGACCATGAAAGCCTGATTCACGAGTCTCCTCTGAACAGTTGATGTTGAAATGTGTCTGTTACTTGAACTCTGTGAAACATTTATTTGGGCTGCAAACTCTAATGAACTTATCCTCTGCAGCAGTGGTAACTCTGGGTCTTCCTTTCCTGTCGCGGTCCTCAAGAGAGCCAGTTTCATTGTAGCGCTTGATGGTTTTTACGACTGCACTTGAAGAAACTTTCAAAGTTCTTGACATTTTTTGCATTGACTGACCTTCATGTCTTAAAGTAATGATGGACTGTCAATTCTCTTCGCTTATTTGATCTGTTCTTGCCATAATATGGACTTGGTCTATCTTCTGTAGGGCTATCTTCTGTATACCACCCATACCGTGTCACAACTGATTGGCTCAAATGCATTAAGAAGGAAATAAATTCCACAATTTAACTTTTAACAAAGGCACACCTGTTAATTGAAATGCATTCCAGGTGACTACCTCATGAAGCTGGTTAAGAGAATGCCAAGAGTGTGCAAAGCTATCATCAAGGCAAAGGGTGGCTACTTTTGAAGAATCTCAAATCTAAAATATTTTTTGATTTGTTTAAAACTTTTTTGGTTACTACATGATTCCATATGTGTTATTTCATGGTTTTGATGTCTTCACTATTATTCTACAATGTAGAAAATAGTCAAGATAAAGAAAAGCCCTGGAATGAGTAGGTGGGTCCAAACTTTTGACTGGTACTGTATATATAGTATACAGTATATGGCTCGGAAACCAACAAATGAATAACCACACATACGTACCCATATTATCAATAGAAACATGAATTCAGTCATATCACTTTTCCACTGTTATGATGTCATAGCCCAAACTCCATTCCTCCAAAATCCTCTCCCACCTCTCCTCACCCCAGGACCTCTACCTTATGGCTGGGTTTCCATACCTTTAGGGCAGCCCCTCTGACCCCTCTCTCTGCCCTCACCCTCCTCACCCCCTCAGCCTCCTCACCCGGACCTTGTGCATCCAGATCAGTATTTGTGGTCTAATGGGTATGTTTGAAGCCTCTCTGGTGAGTAAACAGGCAGAGGAAGTCTTTAGGACTCTAATTACCCCCCCCCCCCCCCCCACATACACACACACACACACACATGCACACAAGCACGTACCCATACACACACACAGACACACACACACATGCACACACACACACATACACATACCCTCCTCTCCGTCAACACACACACACACACACACACACACACACATAACCCTCCTCTCCCTCAACACACACACACACACACACACACACACACACACACACACACACACACACACACACACACACACACACACACACACACACCCTCCTCTCCCTCAACACACACACACACACACACACACACACACACACACACACACACACACACACACACACACACACACACACACACACACACACACAAGCACACACACGCTCCTTCTTCCCTCGCAGGGCCGGCCCGATCAGGCCCTGGCCTCCCAGACAACTGCAAACAATTAGGCAAATTAGTGGCTCCACCATCGCCATCAAGAGGCCTGCTTGTTTATAATTTAATCGAAGCGAATGTCAAAACAGTCAAGCCTTGAGAGAAACAAGATGCGTCGACAAGATGAAATTCAAACTGCCAGCCAGCTCAAAATATTAAGACTGTTTGTTTAATAGCGTGCGACCGAATGACTGGGTAAGGAAGGGAAAGGAGAAAGGGATAGAGGGGGAGAGATGGGAACAGGAGAGAAGGAGGGAGGGAAGAGAGAAAGAGAGGGAGAAAAACAGAAAACAGAAAGAAAATAATATATGTTGAGGAGGGGGCGTGCGTGGGGGGTAAGGAAGGGTTTCTCTCCACATTTGTGTTTTATTGCATTTTATTTATTTAGTCTCTTGCTCCTTTCTGGCTCTCTCTCCATCTCTTAGCAGTGCACTGGGAATTTCAGCAGCTTGGATCCGTGCGCCTTTCAAATTCATTATAAAAGCTTTTTACTAACTAAATAGAGAAAAAACGCCACATTCATCTCAGTGCCTCCCCCTCCTCCCCCTCTACCGCCCTCCCTTGACAATGTATAAATAAACTGGACTGACCTGATTGAGATGTAAAAGGCTGGGATTTAGCACTGGGACCCATACGTTACAGTGATACATTAACGCTAGTAGTCTTTCCACTCACCCAACACATGGCAGTGGCATGGTACTGTAGGTATGGAAGTATGGCCCTGGGATGAGGCAGACCCAGAGCCAGGATAAAGTGGGGGCAGTTGAAATTGGCAAGGGGGAAACATTTTTGGGGGTTCTTGCACTGGAATTATATTGGATTCTGCTTATATCACGCTACACCACAATAAACATAAAGTTAAAATGCAGAGACTCTGAGATCACTGAGTGCTTTTGAAGTGACAGGTTGTCGCGAAATCTCTAGGCTATCTCCTGTGCTGTATCAGCGTAAAATAGGGTCCTTCTAGCAGTCATAAGGACAAAGATTCAACAGGAGGCAGGCAGGTAGAGGAGCAAATTAGTGTTGGATTTATTTACAAAGCGCTGGTGTTTCAAAGATGATGGTAATTCTTACAAGTATATATACAAAGTTATGATTTGAAAACTGTCAGCATTCTAAAGAAAAAGCCTGTTATCAGGCAAAATCTCTCTCAACCAATAAAGCACACTTGGGGTCTACCAGGCTCAGATACGGGCACTTAAATACATTTTGGCCACACCTACAGTGCATTCAGAAAGTATTCACACACCTTGACTTTTTCCACATTTTGTTGTGTTGCAGCCTGAATTTAAAATGGATTACATTTAGATGTTGTGTCACTGGCCTACACACAATACCCCATAATGTAAAAGTGGAATTATGTTTTTAGAAATTTTAACAAATACATTTAATTTTTTTTAAATGTCTTGGGTCAATAAGTACTCAACCCTGTTGTTATGGCAAGCCTAAATAAGTTAAGGACCACACATTTGCTTAACAAGTCACGTAATAAGTTGCATGGACTCACTCTGTGTGCAATAATAGTGTTTAACATGATTTTTGAATGACTACCTCATCACTGTACCCCACACATACAATTATCTGTAAGGTTCATCAGTTGAGCAGTGAATTTCAAACACAGATTCAACCACAAAGACTGGGGAGGTTTTCCAATGCTTTGCAAAAAAGGGCAGCTATAAAAAGCAGACATTGAATAAATCTTTGAGCTTGGTGAAGTTATTAATTACACTTTGAATGGTGTATCAATACACCCAGTCACTACAACAATACTGGCATCCTTATTAACTCAGTGGCCGGAGAGGAAACCACTCAGGGATTTCGCCATGAGGACAATAGTGACTTTAAAAGAGTTACAGAGTTTAATGGCTGTGATAGGAGAAAACTGAGGCTGGATCAACACAGAGTGAAAAGAAGGAAGTCTGTACAGAATAAAAATATTCCAAAACTATGCATCCTGTTTGCATTAAGGTACTAAATTAAACTACAAAAAATGTGGCAAAGAAATGATCTATATGTCCTAAATACAAAGCGTAATGTTTGGGGCAAATCAAACACAACACATGACTACGTACCACTCTTCATATTTTCAAGCATGGGGGTGGATGCATCATGTTACGGGTATGCTTGTCATCGGCAAGGATTAGGAAGTCTATTTAGGATAAAAAGAAATGGAATACAGTTAAGCACATGCAAAATCCGATAGGAAAAACTGGTTCAGTCTGCTTTCCAATAGACACTGGGAGACAAAATCAAATTGGCTTGAAAATCTATGGCAAGACTCGAAAATGGCTGTCTAGCAATGATCAACAACCAACTTGACAAAGCTTGAAGATTTTTTTAAAGAATAATGTGCAAATATTATACAATCCATGTGTGTAAAGCTCTTAAGAGACTTAACCAGAAAGACTCACAGCTGTATTCGCTGCCAAAGGTGATTCTAACATGTATTGACTCAGGGGTGTGAATTTTTCAATGATGTGCATTTCAATTTCAATACATTTGTAAATATTTCTAAAAACATGTTTTCACTTTATGGGGTATTGGGATTAGATGGGTGAGAGAGAAAACATATTCAGGCTGTAACACAACTAAATGGAATAAGTCAAGGGGTATGAATACTTTCTGAAGGCACTGTATTCTTGGTGCACATGCCAGGTATATCTATACACCATATTAAACATGACCATATTAAACATGAAAGCGTTCACACCATATTAAACATGACTGAGAAACTGGACACATGCTCTCCAAACAATGGCAAAAAAGAAATCGCCAATAACCTGGTAAATACAATTAAATAAACCAAAAGTTCTTTATCACAAGTGTTGTGCAGTTTGTGAGCCCTCCCCCCCCCAAAAAAATCTGAAATAGTACTATATACAACATGTAAAGTGTTGTTCCCATGTTTCATGAGTTGAAATAAAACATCCCAGAAATGTTAAATTCTCTCTCAAATTGTGTGTACAAATTCGTTTACATCCTTATTAGGAGCATTTCTCCTCCTTTCTCCTTATCAAGAAGATGATTACAGGTGGCAGGTAGCCTAGTGGTTAGAGCGCTGGACTAATAGCCGAAAGGTTGCATGATCAAATCCCTGAGCTGACAAGGTAAAAATCTGTCGTTCTGCCCCTGAACAAGGCAGTTAACCCACTGGTCCTTGGCCGTCATTGAAAATAAGAATTTGTTCTTAACTGACTTGCCTAGTTAAATAAAATGTGAACGTTGTGCTGGGAACAATCTAAAGCCACTCTGTGCAGTTTTGTCACACAACACAATGCCACAGATGTCTGAAGTTTTGAGGGAGCGTACAATTGGCATGCTGAGTGCAGGAATGTCCACTAGAACTGTTGCCAGAAAATGGAATGTTTATTCTCTACCATAAGCCACCTCCAATGTCATTTTAGAGAATATGGCAGTATGTCCAACCGGCCTCACAACGGTAGACCACGTGTTTTGCGTTGTGTGGGCGAGTGGTTTGCTGATGTCAACGTTGTGAAATGAGTGCCCCATGGTAGCGGGGGGCACTCCATTCACAACGAACACAATTACATTTTATCGATGGCAATTTTTATGCACAGAGAAACCGTGACAAGGTCCTGAGGCACATTGTCGTGCCATTCATCCGCCGCCATCATCTCATGTTTCAGCATGATAATGCACGGCCCATGTTGCAAGGATCTGTACACAGTCCCTGGTAACTGAAAATAACCCAGTTTTTCCATGGCCTGCATACTCACCAGACATGTCACCTATTGAGCATGTTGCGGATGCCCTGGATCGACGTGTGTGACAGCATGTTCCAGTTCCCGCCAATAACCGGCAACTTCGCACAGCCATTGAAGAGGAGTGGGACAACATTCCACAGGCCACAATCAACAGCCTGATCAACTCTATGTGAATGAGATGTGTCGCCGGTGGAGTTGCCTTACCAGGCTGCGTCGATGCAGCCCGACAGTATCCTCTTGATGGTGCTCCTGTACAACACTATAAAGGACCTCGGGGAAGGCCGAATCTCTTCTAATGGGGGAATGGTGGGATTAATAGTAACTTCACTGATGAATATGTATTTCATGGGGCATTGATAAACATTGACAAAGAATTGACACAAGGAAACAAATAGAGCACAGGACTTGGCGGGAGTCAGTGGCAATAGAGGAGAGAGACATCTTCACCACATACCCTTCCCCTTATTATGGTCTCCACACTTGATATGATGCTCGAGACATGTTCCTCACACATAACCAGTAACATCAAATGTTGTCAGCAGTGGTCATTTCCCTTTCAACTAAAGTCATTATGGTTCAGAATTTCAACCCCCCCCCCCCTTGAAAGCACACATAATACCTAAACTAATGGACATGTGACAGCAAGGCAGAATGACACATTTCAAATGAGACCTGGGCACGTAATACATATTGACCAACATGGTACTGTATGTCCATTTGGTGAATGTAGATTGGCAGAGCAAATAAAATAACATCATAGCAGTTGCACCGAGGCAGATGAACACTTTGCCCTGAACACTGTCCACTAACCTTTTGGCAATGCAGAGGCACAAACTTCCCCACATGGGCCTTTGTTGAAGCAGGCAAGGGAGCAGTGTCTCCCGAGCGATGCACAGAGGACACTGGGGTTGTCTCCAGTGACACAACTTCTATGCCACACTCAGGAACATGTTGCAGTGCTGTCATTTTCTCTTCAAGCCCGGGGAAAGGGTTAGAGCATACCCTCTCCTCTCCAGGCTCCGGAGAGAGCTCGTCATAATCAATTCACTGTCAGTCAATGTCGGGATGAAAACCTCACACGCCCCATAATAAGGCAGACACTCCTGCAGAGCTCCCCCTATAGGAACATCAGAGGAGCAGGAAGGAGACAGTTCAGCCTCCAACATGGCGTCCTCACCAGGGCCCAACTGTTAAACATGATCCCGCTCTTATACATCAAAATCAAATATTACAGGCTGAGGCGTATCACGTTATTCACTTACAACTGCCTACAACTGAGATGAGAAGTGTTTTTTCCCGCTTTTTATGGAAACCCAAAGGAGGCATATCTAACCACTCCAATGGCTTTCCATATCCCCCCTACACACACCACGGCACGCTCTGTCCATTGTGCTGACACAGCACAGCGGAGATACAGATTTGTTTTAAAGGGACATAACACTAAAACTGAGGTTTCAACTGAGGGTGGCTAAGCCCCCGTTAGCCCCTTGGTGGAGCCGGGTACGGGATAAGTGTGAGGCTAGAACTAATGTACCCCCCCATCCCCTACCTCGCTCCCTCTCCCCTCCACCTCTGTGTGCCGTCTGTCACCCTGTTCAACCAAGGTGATGTCATGGACAAC